>NC_057715.1:97291182-97357839 GCF_004010195.1 Chiloscyllium plagiosum | reverse complement strand
TGAGACTTTATAAAGCTCTGGTTAGGCCCCATTTGGAGTACTGTGTCCAGTTTTGGTCCCCACACCTCAGGAAGGACATACTGGCACTGGAGCGTGTCCAGCAGAGATTCACACTGATGATCCCTGGAATGGTCGGTCTAACATACGAGGAATGGCTGAGGATCCTGGGATTGTATTCATTGGCATTTAGAAGATTAAGGGGTGATCTAATAGAAACTTACAAGATAATACATGGCTTGGAGAGGGTGGATGCTAGGAAATTGTTTCCATTAGGCGAGGAGACTAGGACCCGTGGACGCGCCTTAGAATTAGAAGGGGTAAATTCAGAACAGAAATGCGGAGACATTTTTTCAGCCAGAGAGTGGTGGGTTTGTGGAATTCATTGCCGCAGAATGCAGTGGAGGCCGGGACGCTAAATGTCTTCAAGGCAGAGATTGATAAATTCTTGATGTCACAAGGAATTAAGGGCCAAGGGGAGAATGCGGGTAAGTGGAGTTGAAATACCCATCAGCCATGATTGAATGGCGGAGTGGACTCGATGGGCCGAATGCCCTTACTTCCACTCCTATGTCTTATGGTCTTATTAACTCTGCTTTCTCTCCACATATACTGTCAAACCTGCTGAGCTTTTCCAGCAATTTCTGTTTTTGTTTCTGATTTCAATGTCGACAGATTTAGAGCTTCCTGCTTTCCTAGCTAGCATCCAATAAAATCTAGTCAAATTCAATAGCTGTACAAATCAGTTGCAAACAAGGTTTTAACACCTTTTGTGTTAGTCAAGATATTGAGCTTGTTTTCATGTGAAGAAGGTAGATTTTGCAGACAAGATTGCAGAGCCCCTGAGAAAAGATTCTTTAATCTTCTGCCAGGACAACAACTACACAGTTGTTCTGAATTGATTTTAAAAATCTACCCTGATTTTAATCCTTTTCCGCATCATCTTTAACTGGAAAGCCTTTGAATTGTGGAACAGATAAAAAAAAACATCATGGCTGCTAGTTTTTTGGACTGAAGTGGGAAATTTGCTGGCTTGACCCTGAGTTTAATAATCAGACCACTTTTTTTGGATGTACATTGATTTTAATAGTACACTCCACTCCTAAGTTTTGAAAATATGGCAGGTGATGTTAAACTCCCATGTAACTGTAATCCTTTACTCCTGGAAGCATTCTGGTACATGTGAAACTGTCACATCAGTGTGCATTTGGATAGACAATGCACGTTAAATGGTACAATTTTAAAGGAGATGTAAAAACATAAACCTGGGATTGTTTGTGTACAAATCTTCAAAGTGTCAGGATAGTTTGACAAAGTCTCTGACCCTGGCTGTTAAAAATCGATTCCTACACAAAAGCTGTCTTTGGGGCTAATGAGTGAATCCCCTTTTTGGTCTCCAATCAGTCCTACTCCACCTTTTATGATTGATGCACTTATGGAAGATTTTCAGATTTTTCTTTGCTTTTTATACATATAATCCCTCATTTGGTTTTCATATTTGTTACTTCATCGCCTTCTGAAACTTTTATTCATCTTGGTTTTAAATTCTATTTTCAACCTAACACCTCTGGTGAGCATATCTTATTTTTTTAACTTCATCTCTCATCCAAATGTTATTCAGAAAGCTGTTTCCCCGGGAAGATTTTTCCCCTTTTTGTTTTGACAGAATATACCCTATCTTTGATTATAGTGGTGCTGGAAAAGCACAGCAGGTCAGGCAACATCCGAGGAGCAGGGAAAATCGACGTTTCGGGCAATCTTCTCATTCCTGATGAAGGGCTTTTGCCCGAAATGTCAATTTTTCCTGCTCCTCGGATGCTGCCTGACCTGCTGTGTTTTTCCAGCACCACTCTAGTCTTGACTCCTAATTTCCAGCATCTGCAGTACCCACTTATGCCTATACCCTATCTATGCCCAAACCACCTTCAGTTTGGAGGTACCTGTTGTTTAGATACTGCTTTTCACATCAACCATTTTGATTTTCACATCAACCTCCAGTTCATTTCTGTTCTTGTCTCATTGACGTTAACTCTACCAGTTGATTATTCTTCCTTTAGGTTCACCAATGTCATTTTCTATCATCTACATAAATGTTATGATACACTCTCAATCACTCTCCTAAATGATTCCCCATTGTTGGGAGGCATGGAAGAGATTTACCAGAATGTATGCAGGAGTGAAGGATCACAGTTACATGGTAGTCTGAAGAAGCTGGAGCTGCTGTGCTTAGAGCAGCGTTAGTATGCAAGTGATTAAGGAGGCATTTGGAAGGGTGTTTTAAAGTTGTATGTGATAGAAATGAATTTTTCAGAAGGGAATTGGATAAATGCAAAGTAGGCAAAAAGTTGCAAGGAAATGGGAAAAGAGGCAGGAAGTGCAACTGGCTGAATTGCTTTTGAAACAGCTGGCACACATTAATGGGTTAAATGGCCTCCTGTGCTCCATTATTCTAGATGTGTTTTTTTTAATCAATCTGTTCAGTTGTGATGTGAACCATCTCTAGAGTAGGTGTGACTTGAACCAGGCCCTTACAGCTCAAGGACACTATCATTTGTGCCACAACAGCACCCAGTAAAGCCATCTATACTATCCCAGAGCAGGACCTAGACAAGCTTGTGCTGACTGACGTAGATTTTGTTTTGATCAATACGTTCAGATATGTTACAACATAGGTCTGGGGCAAGTGGGACTTGAACCTGGGCATACTCCATCGTTCTGTGCTGATGAATGTTAGTTGCAGTTACCAATAAAAGTTACCAATAAAAACATAATTAGCTTAACTTAATGAGCAGTAATGTGGATTCAAAAGGCTCGGTGGTATTAAATTTTACAGTTTGTTATTGCAAAGTTGCTTTGCGCAAAACCTTTGCTAATTCATTTGAAATTGTATTTTGCTAATCTCTAAATTTGAAAAAAGGAAATGGTCAATTGTAATTTTCTTTATTCACTCATGGGATCTGGACATTGCTGGATGTATCAACATTTATTGCCTTTCCCTAGCTGCCCATTAGAGGGTGGTGGTGAGCTGCCACCTTGAACCACTGTCCATGTGCTGTCGGTAGACCCACAATGCCTTTGGGGAGGAAATTTCAGAATTTTGTCCTGAGAAAAAATGGCTGACAGGACCTAAATAATGTGTATGCTTATCAGATAAGATCAAATTGCCAAAGGCAAAAAAACAATTGTTTTTCAAAAAAATCCTAATAGTAAAAGAGAACTTGCAAATTTTTGAGACGAAGTTTAGCTCAAGTTGAGGTTCAGGTTGTAAGTTTGCTCGCAGAACTGGCAAGTTTGTTTTCAGGCATTTCATCACCATGCTAGGTAACATTATCAGTGAGCCTCCAGTGAAGTGCTGGTATTCTGTCCTGTTTTCCAGATAAACACAGTCCGCCGATTCTTAAATAACGAACTCCAACAAGTAGACCCAACACACCCAGAAACTCGAGCCACACTACCATACATCAAAGACATCTCTGAGATGACTATCCGACTTCTCTGACCCCTTGACATTATGGTAGCCCACAAACCTACCAACACGCTGAAGCAGCTACTTATGTACCCAAAAGACCCTATACCAATAACTAGCAAAATGAGTGCCGTGTACAAAATACCACGCAAGTACTGTAACAAACACAACTTCAGACAGACAGGTAGAAAACTAGTCACCAGGATACACAAACACCAACTAGCCACCAAAAGACATGACCCACTATCACGAGTATCCTTACACACAGATGAAGGACACCACTTCGACTGGGACAACACATCCATCCTAGGACAACTAAACAGAGACATGCACGGGGAATTCCTAGAGGCCCTGGCATTCAAACCAGAACTCCATCAATAAACACATCAATTTGGACCCCATTTACCAACGTCTGAGAAAAAGAACTAGAAAAGATATCACCCACCTTAACAAATCAAGACACAAATAGAAAGTTGGACAGAACGCCAGCGCTTCACCGGACACTAACTGATGATGTTACCTAACATGGTGACAAAACATCTGAAAACAAACCTGTCAGCTCAACAAGCAAACTTATACCCAGAACTTGCAACTTTTACAATTCTGTTCTCTAAAAGTAATCTTGTTGAAAGATTCTTGGGCTGTTCACATTTGCTAAGTGTACTGATCTTTGTTCAGAAGGGAAGCACATTAAAGTATTGTAATGGTTTATAGTTGATTTACTAACTAACTGCCTTCATTATGAATGCTCCTTGTACATCTGCAGTTTTTTTGTCTCTACACTTCTGCAGTCAAAGGCAGCCAATGAGGTTACACCTGCAGCAGGAGTATTTTTAAGGGCTAGTAATGAGGCAGGCAGACACTCTCACTCTCTCTCTCTGTCTCACTCTTCTCTCTCATGCATGCACACATGGTTGCTAATTTAGAATTCAGAGTTAGGGCCATGAAGAGTTTGGATTGAGAGATTTGCTCATATGAAACTGCAGTCAAGATGCAGTATTAACAATTTAGTTCAAATGTATCTCTTTACTTTTTTATCTTGGCTAGTATCCTTAATTTTGTCTGTTCATGGGTATGTGCCAAGAATTGATGTACCTGATAAGTCCATAAGATGTAACAAATCTTTCTTTCTGAACATCTCAAAAAATAAGTTTGGCAGACTTGCCTTGAATGCCATAACAATTTCTATTTATATTGCTATAGAAGTGGTTTGACACACAAGTTTTTAGACATTGTTCTTTCCAATACTAAGGTTAAATCATGTCTTCCCAAAATCACTCTGGATTATAGTAGCAATTCCTTTTGATCCTACGTGAGGAATTAATTTCCCCTATCATTGTGTAATCATCACAGATTGGTAAACAGAGTATAGAAACTGAACAGTTGTATTGTTTATTCACAGGCTTGGGCAGAGTGCATTTGTCTTCTTGATCACTATATTGCACTCCCTGACTTTTCTCGTCACTCACTGCTAAATCGTACCATTTCTGAAAATGGTTGGCTTCAAACCCACAGACGTTCCTCCCACAGCCTCGGTAAAATTTATTGGTGCTGGAACAGCTGCTTGCATCGCTGACCTGTTCACCTTCCCTTTGGACACTGCTAAAGTCAGATTACAGGTAAGTTCCCAGCAATGTACAATGTAAGTATGTGGCTTGAACCAGCATAGACATTGGCATACCACCTGACTTGATCTGATACATTGTTGTGAATTCTTCACTTTCAACCTTCACTGTAACATTTTCAATGAATTTTACTAACTTTTTAAAATGTACCAAAAGCACTGAACATTTCTTGGCAATATTGCTAGATTGTTTTGAACAGTTCCAGCATCTCTCAGAATGCATGGGCTTTATTTGGTACAGATTTGAGAGAACAATTTTAATGCCCATTTTTCTGCACACGTACACTGTTAAAGCTATCGTCTGAGTCTCCGATTGTGTGCCATCATATGGGACCCGTTATTAGCAGTGCAAATGTAGGAATTTGATCCTGAATGCTGATCTCCCACAAGTAAATGCCAGTACTATCTAACTTGTATCCGTCTACATATTTAACAATTGGAAATGTCACTCTAGTAGCTGCTGATCTTTTTGTTTGTTTGGTGTTTAGTGCTTGTGCTACATTGCCCACTTTGGCCTCACTTATTAACAATGAGATTAAATTTTGAGACTTTCTGCTTCTCAAACATCTACTCACAATATTTCCATATATGTAATTTTTTTACGAATAGCAGTTTACAAGTACCAAGCTGGAAATACCCTGTGATGACCGAGTGCTGGATCTGGGATGCCTAAGTGTTAGACTAGTCTACATGTGAGTTGGGCTGACCCCAAATCTCACAAAGCGCCTGTTCATCCGATTTTTGTCCTGCACAGATTCAAGGAGAATTGAAGTCTGCTGCAGAAGCGACCACCGTAAAGTATAAAGGTGTCTTTGGCACCATAACTACAATGGTCAAGACTGAGGGACCAAGAAGTCTCTACAGTGGTCTAGTAGCTGGTCTCCAACGTCAGATGAGTTTTGCTTCAGTGCGCATTGGACTTTATGATTCTGTGAAACAGTTTTATACCAAACGATCTGAACGTAAGTATGGTTTATAATTTAACTAGCAAAATTGAGTTGTTTATACCACTTAATAATGTGAGAATGTCTGTCTGATTCTCCAGATAGGGCAGTGTTTTGGATTCTTTTCCATCTAATTTTAATGAACTTAACTATGCCAGAGGATACACAATGAGGGCTTCTAATTTGATTTAGGGGTGATTTAGATCAAAATGTATTTGTGACTGTAATGTCAAACCAGTCTGGGAAAGATTAGGTATTGAGCAACCTACAATTTTCTGAACCAATTTTAGGTTGCACAAGGCTGATTTACTTTGACTTTTAAAAAAAATATTTTCTCTTCCTTTAAAAAGACATTGGAAGCTAAACTTTGGTGAAGCTAGTTGATTAACCTCCAGGTTAAAAATAGCTTGCCGATAATGCAAAGTTAGGTGGAAATGAAAGCTGTGAAGTGGACACAGGCTACAAACTTGTATAGACAGGGTAAGTGAATGGTCAGCAAAATGATAGATGGAATATAATGTGGGTAGGCTGTGATTCGATTGTTCATTTTGGTCATAAAAAAAGAAAAGGGGAATTTTTTTTAAAAGGTATGAAACTTATAAATGTTCAGAAATACTTGGCTGTGCTTGTACAGGGAAATAACAAGGTTAGCAGGGACAACGACTGATTAAGCAGCCAAATGGTATGTTTGCCTTGAGCGCAAGGGGAGTACAGGAGTGTTGCTGTACTTGTGTAGGGCTTTGGTGAAACCACATCTTGGTGTACTTGTGTCATTTGGGTCTTCAATATGTAAAGGAGGATGTACTTTGGGGTAGTACAGCAGACATTTTATTTGATTCGTCCCTGGAATGAGAGGATTGTCACATAGAGAGAGCAAATTGGGCCTATCCCTGGAATTTGGAAGAATTGGAGATTGATCCAATTGAAATATATGTGAGACTGAAGGGGCTAAACAAGACACTGAACATGTTTTCCTTCATTCTAGAACATGGGGACACATCCTCTGAATAAGAGGGTGATCATTTAGGATTGAGATGAAAAGTTTATGTAACTGTTTGTGAATCTTTGCCTATACAAAATTGTTGTGAATCCTACATTGGTCGATATTTGCTTTAAACATATTCACCAATTTTTGATCTGAGTAGAGGGATAAAAGAGTGGGCAGGAAAGTGGGTTGAAGCTTAATATCAGCCACAATCACACTGGTGGTGGGACAACCTCCACAGGAATCATCCCTACTTCTTGTGGTTCAGCAAGGACAAGCAGCAGCATCAGCCCACTGACACCAGCTTTTGTCCATAATTGGAAATAGTGATCAGACAACAGTTAGTTGAGTGGATGCAAATTATAAGGAAACCTGAAGATTAAGCAATGTTTTGGTATATCCATTTGGTCTACATTCAAACACCACACACAGGTTTTGTTGTCCTCCATTTGGATCATTTTCAATATCGGGCAAATTCAAAAACAAAATATTCATTTTTCAGTTTAGCTGATTAAAATAAAATTGGTCATGCAGACTATTTTTCATCACTGGTTGAATTATTTTAGATGTTGGTGTTGGAAGCCGCCTACTTGCTGGTTGTACCACAGGAGCCATGGCTGTGGCCTTTGCCCAACCAACTGATGTGGTGAAAGTAAGATTTCAAGCACAAGCAAATCTGTCCAGTCCAAACAGAAGATATAATGGCACCATTGAAGCTTATAAAACCATCGCCAAGGAAGAAGGTGTTCGGGGATTATGGAAAGGTATGTGCCTTGCAGTTCTAATTCTATTTTGGAACAACATATTGTAATTGCCAATATTTTACCTTTCTCAATTAACTGGAAATCTGTTGACTACTTCTTTCCGCTGTCTTCAGGGAGTATTTGTTTAACAGTAGGGAGATGGTGGTATGGTTATAATGTCACTAGACTAGTATTCTAAAGGTATAGATTAATACTTTGAGGACACTGGTTCAAATCCCATCTTCACAGCTGGTGAAATTTTAAATGTAGTTAATAGAATTTGGACTAAAATACTCTTCTCTGCAATGGTAACCAGAAAAACATCTGGTTCACTAATGCCCTTTCCTTTAGGGAAGGAAATTTGCCCACTTTACTTTCATCAGGTCTGTGTGACTGCAGACAAATGTGATTCGATTGTGGTTGATTGTGGTTGACTCCTAGCTGCTCTCTGAAATGGCCTGGCAAGCAACTCAATTCAGTGGAAATGAAAGATGGTCTTGACAGCAATGCCCACATGAAAAGTTCAGAAACTAGGAACTGCTTATTCATTCCTGCTTCTCAGATCTGCCATTGGCACTGAATCTGGAATAGCTGACAGCAGGATAAGGGAGGCTTTGGAAGAGGCTGACAATTAACAGGAACAAGCTGCCTCTAGGAGAGCCTTCCCTTTTTAACAAGAGAGCCCTATCTGCAAACCTTTCTTTTCTTTATTCTGTGATAAGCTTGTTGGCAAAGCCAGTATTTGTTGCCTATTCCTGAGTGGAACGTTAGGTCATTTCTAAAAGCACTTGAGAATCTCCAACATGGCTGTAGGTCTGGAGTCAAATGTAGGCCAGACTGGATAAGGACAGCACATTTCCTTCCTTAAAGGGCACTGGTGAAATGGTGGGGTTTTTAAAGACCGTTTGTTAATTGCGAAACTACCACCAAGTCTGATACTATGAATTCCTAATTAATTGAATTTAAACACCATCAGCTCCCCTGGTGAGATTTGTAACCATGTTATTAAGCATTTGCTTAGCATACTGAATGACTAGTCAATAGGCATATTTACTGCTATGTCATTATCATTCCCCCATTATTCTATTTATTGATTTAGAAAGTTAATGCTTAAAATGTGGCATGTGTTTGTGTAGGGGAAATCTGTCTCTGACTGGCCCTCCAACCTGCCACAGGAATGTATCAAGCTGGGTGCTGTCCTCCGCAGATCATTTGGATAGGTCCAGAGTAGCTTCAACAGATGCTTTTGGAGGGTAGGTAGGTGTCCGCACCTACTCACTCCCTTTCCAAAGCATCTATGAAAGTACACTAGCAGCAGGAGCATGCCCGCAAGCTGTTTGAAAATTCTGCTCTATTCTGCACTGCTTCAGGTTACCATGAAGGTTCTGCATTCTCACCTTTTGCCACTTGCCTGAGGTGTGGTGACCATCGGGTAAACCAGTCCTCTCTGCCTAATGATCCTCTGGGACTTTGACTTTTTTTATGCAGCAGAAATGACAAACCTGTACTCTATTTCTCAAACTGGAATTGCATATTTTTATCAATTGAATTGGCAAGTTGATATTGGCACATGAGAAACTTTATTTCTTTTATTGTCAGCCACATTTAACTAATAAGAAGAATGGCTTCTCCTATCAGTTTTCTACAACGGGATCTTGATCAGATGGGCCAATGGACTGAGAAGTGGCAGATGGAGTTTATTTCAGATAAATGCAAGGTGCTGCATTTTGGGAAAGCAAATCTTAGCAGGACTTATACACTTAATGGTAATGTCCTAGGAAGTGTTGCTGAACAAAGAGACCTTGGAGTGCAGGTTCATAGCTCCTTGAAAGTGGAATCACAGGTAGATAGGATAGTGAAGAAGGCGTTTGGTATGCTTTCCTTTATTGGTCAGAGTAAACAGGCTGGGGCTGTTTTCCCTGGAGCATCGGAGGCTGAGGGGTGACCTTAGAGGTTTACAAAATTGAGGGGCATGGGTAGGATACATAGGAAAAGTCTTTTCCCTGGGGTCAGGGAGTTCAGAACTAGAGGGCATAGGTTTAGGGTGAGAGAGGAAGGATATAAAAGAGACCTAAGGGGCAACCTTTTCACACAGAGGGTGGTATGTGTATGGAATGAGCTGCCAGAGGATGTGGTGGAGGCTGGTACAATTGCAACATTTAAGAGGCATTTGGATGGGTATACGAATAGGAAGGGTTTGGAGGGATATGGACCGGGTGCTGGCAGGTGGGACTAGATTGGGTTGGGATAGCTGGTCGGTGTGGACAGGTTGGACCGAAGGGTCTGTTTCCATCCTGTACATCTGTATGACTCTAAGTCTTTGGATTGTTGTAGCTCAGTGTTGAGGCACTCCTGTGGTTCAGTGGTAGTGTGCCTACCTCTGAGCCAGGAAACTCAGGTTGAAGTCCCACCTGCTCCAGAGATGTCATAATCTCTGAACCGGTTGATTAGGAAAATATCCAGCAAATGAAGCTGCTAAATTCAATACAAGTGGGACCATCGGGGATGTAGGATGAAAACATTATAATTGTACTTTGAGAGTTAAGCTGTGACTTTTATTTTATATTCAGCACTGAGAATACCTAACAGAATTCCAGATCCTGTACAGGACTGCCTCCTGGTACAATTTCCACAAACCTGTCTGTTCAGCAATGAGCACTGGAGCTTGCACTTAAAGTTGTGGATCTGTTGTTTTTGTTCTTGTTTATTCACTCATTTAGGCATTACTGGCCGTGCCAACATTTTATTGCACAAGCCTAATTGCTGTGGAGAAGGCGATGCTGAACTGTCTTCTTGAATTGCTGCAGTCCTTAGACTGACACTGCAGTTAGGGAGAGAGTTTCAGGTTTTTGACACTGTGCAGGCACAGCTTTATATTTCCAAGTCTAGAAATTTAGGGGCTTGGAGGCGAAATGGCAGGTATTAACGTTCCTTTGCATCTGCTGTGCTTATTCCTCAAGGTGGTAGAGGTGGCAAGGTGCTGGCAAAAGAACCTTACTGAGTTTCTACAGTACAAGTAAATAGAACACACTGACACACAGTTTTAGAAGCAGCAGTGGTGGAGGGAGTGAATGTTGAAAGTAGTTGATGGATTGCCAGGCAAGTGGACAATATTCTACCATCCACCTAACTTGTAGATGATAGACTTTGGGGAGTCAGGTGGTGAGTACTTGTTGCAAGATTCCGAGCTTTGACTTATTCTTGTAGCCAGAGTATTTATATCTCTGATCTAGTTCAGTTTTTGGCTAATGGTGTGTCTCAGGATATTGATAGTGGGGATTCAGAGATGGTAGTGACCTCGAACATCTGGGGTAATAGTTATATTCTGTTTTTGGATTATTGGTGCTGGAAGAGCACAGCAGTTCAGGCAGCATCTGAGGAGCAGCAAAATCGACGTTTCGGGCAAAAGCCCTTCATCATTCCTGGTGAAGGGCTTTTGCCCGAAATGTCGATTTTTGCTGCTCCTCGGATGCTGCCTGAACTGCTGTGCTCTTCCAGTACCACTAATCCAAAATCTGGTTTCCAGCATCTGCAGTCATTGTTTTTACCTAGTTATATTCTATATTGTTGGAGATGATCATTGCCTGGAATTTATGTGGCGTAAATGGACCTGATAAGTGACAAATAACAGATTGTGCAGATCTTGCTGCACCTAGACCTGTACTGTTTCAATGTCTGTGGTCGCAGGAAAAGTGCTGAACATTGTTGTCATCTGCAAATATCCCCACTTCTGAGACAGTGAAGTGAGGCAGGGGAAGGCCATTGATGAAGGAGATATTGATTGAGCTGAGGACACTATGCTGAGGGACTTCTGCAGAGATGTCCTGAGACTGTGATATTTGTGCTCCAACAACCACAACCATCGTTCTTTCTGCTGCGTATGACTCCATGCTCAGTCAAATTCTGTGATAATTGACCTTGTGAACCTTATCTTGCCATTATGGACAATTTTCCACATTTCTGGGTGGATGCCAGTGTTACAGCTGAACTAGAACCAGTGGGTGAGGCCAGTTCTGGAGCAGACTTGCTGGACCATTTGAATTGGATGAAGACTGACATCTGTGTTCCTGGGGACCTCAGGTGGAAGGCAAAATGGATAGACACTTTTTTGACTAAAGCTGGATATGAATATTTCAACCTTATCTTGTACACTGATGTGCTGGGTTCTCCCATCATTGAAGATAGTAATTGCAGAACTGTCTCCTGTGAGCTGTTTAATTATTGAGGACTGTTTGCAACTATGTGGTGAGTGCAGAGCACGGATATGATCCATTGGTATTGGGCTGACTTAGCCCTGTCTATTCTATTTGACAAGTAGACTGGTTTTATAGCTTCTCTTGGTTGACATCTCACCATTAAATGTGCCTAATGCTGCTCTTTGCGTGCTCTCCTGCATTTTCCATTTGAATCAGGGTTAATCTCTCAGCTTGATGATCATGATAGTTGATGGCCCATAGTTAACAGAAGTATGATCTATTATGTTGAAGGTGTTGGGATCTGAACATATAATATTGGAAATTCTGAATCGATAAATTGTTTATGAATATCGTTAAAATTGACATTTAACTTTCTGCAGGGACTTTTCCAAATATTACCCGTAATGCCATTGTGAACTGTACAGAGCTTGTTACCTACGATCTGATCAAGGATCTATTGATGAAGAATGGTCTGTTGAGTGGTAAGTGTTGGATGAGATTCCCTACTGCTTACACATTGGAATGTTATCAATTCTAAAATGAGATTTAATTGAGGAATTTTCAAGTTTGAATTGAATACAGTTGACCTTCTCTAAGAAGTAATCCATTCACTTTATTAATCCAGGAAAAATACAATTGAGTAGTAGTTTTGACCATATTGTGTTTTAACGTGTGTACTTGCCTTGAAATCTAATGTGATTTTTAGCCTGTGAAGGACTCAGAAATACATTTGTAACAGTACTGCTGCTGGTGTAAGCCGTTCCTAAATCTTGGATATAGCTTGTACTTCAAAGTGTACACAAATCAGATTAGTGACTTATTAATGGGTATTTTGTGGATAACATGATTTTTTTTTTACCATAACTGGTTCTGTTATGTTACTTTAAAAACAATTTTTGTAATTAAACAATTGTTAGTGTTTCCCTTAAATTGTCAACGGATGAACTAAGGAAGTTAAAGATTGTATCAAATGAAACAAAAGTCACAGCATGCTGTTGGGATTTAGTAGTAGGCATGATTGGGAAAAGCTTATAAACAAATAAGGGAATGACTTTTAAAAATAAAGAAGTTAGAATGAGAGTAGGAGATATAAAAAACAGATATTGAGTTCTACAAGCATATGAGAAGGAAGCGAGTAGCTAAAGTAAATTAGGCCCCTAGAGGGTGAGACTAGGGAATTAATCATGGAAAAACAAGCATTTGGAATTTGTCTCTACAGCAGAAGACAAAAACTCATCCCAAGAACATCCCATAGTCCTATCAGATGTAGGAAAAGAATTAGGCCATTCAGCCCATTGGGTTAAGTCTACCATTCAATGAGATCATGCTACTCTGAGAATCCTACACTCCACTTTGCCTTTTTCCCCATAGCCCTTGATGATAGGATCTAAATCGATGTGTTATTGATGGAGTTCTGGTTAGAGTGCCAAGCCTCTAAGAATTCTCATGCGTGTCTTTGTTTCGCCTGTCCTAGGCCAGATTTAGATTCCCACTACCTCCCCTTGAAAAAAAGAACCAGAAATGACATCACTCACCTTAAGAAACCAAGACCTATAAATAGAGAGCGGGACATTATTTTAAAAATCTGTTTATCTCAGCCTTGAATATACTTTAATGACCCAGCTTTGAAAGCCCTCTGTTGTAAAGGATTCCACAGGTTCACGGCTCTCTGAGAGAAGAAGACCTCACCTTTGTCTTTAATGGGCAACCATTATTCTTGTGTGCTGTCTTGGCACAGTAAGGACCTGGAAAGAGTTTGGCTCCTGTTCTGTCAATAAAGCAAAACTCAGCCCAGTATTTCTTTCCTACAGAATGGCCACATATAGATGGACACATAGACATTGTACATAATTCTTATCAGTAGAGAGTTATGGGAAAATGCAAGTAATTTGTGAGGAATATTGGAACAGCCATGATCCTATTGAATGGCAGAGCAGCCTTGAGGGGCTGAACGCCCTACTCCTGTTCTTATTGTCTTATGAATGAAACGTGCTTCTCTCCTTAAAGTCAAAAAGTGTGGTGCTGGAAAAGCACAGCTAGTCACTTTTATGCTCGAAACATCGACTCTCCTGCTCCTCGGATACTGCTGGACCGGCTGGGCTTTTCCAGTGCCACACTTTTTGACTCTCATCTCCAGCATCTGCAGTCCTCATTTTCTCCTAATCTCCTCAAAGGCCTGTTTAGTTGTAGTAACCAAAGGAACATTACCTTAAAAGCTATATCTAATAATAATTTACTACCTAAAGCTGGAGATGGTGACTCTTTTTTAAGTAGGAGATGGTGAGTGATGTTGTTGCATTTGGAGTGCTTTGTGTAATACCCTGTGGGCTACACCAGGAATCGTTATCAATAAATAATCTGATTTTTGAGAAGATTTGTAGCTCAGGTTGATGATAGATGTGTAGGTTAACTTGCTGAGCTTGAAGGTTTGTTTTCCAGATGTTCCATCACCATACTAGATAACATCAGTGAGAGTCTCTGGTGAAGCACTGGTGGTATGTCCCGCCTCTCTATTTATAGGTCTTGGTTTCTTAAGGTGGGTGATGTCATTTCTGGTTCTTTTTTTTTCCCAAGGGGAGGTAGTGGGAATCTAAATCTGTCCGAGGACAGGCAAAACAAAGACACGCATGAGAATTCTTAGGGGCTTGGCACTCTAACCAGAACTCCATCAATAACACATTGATTTAGATCCTATCTACCTCCCCTTGGGGAAACAAAAAATCTGGAAATGACATCACCCACCTTAAGAAACCAAGACCTATAAATAGAGAGGCAGGACAAACCACCAGCGCTTCACCAGAGACTCTCACTGATGTTACCTAGTATGGTGACAAAATGTCTGAAGACAAACCTTCAAGCTCAGCGAGCTAACTTACATACGAATAATCTGTTTAAGAGGAAATGCTGAAACCTATTAATGGGGTTTTATGGGACCATCAAAGTTCTGTCTTTGCAAATTAAACCCAATATACAATCCTTTTCTCAGTTTCTTAGAACTACTTCTGCTTCTATTTAATAGGCCCTAAAACAATGGGAGGAATGTTCCCACTAAAATCACTTAATCTAAAATTTATTGTTAAACTGAATATCTTCACTGCAGATAACCTTCCATGCCACTTCTCCTCTGCTATTGGTGCTGGATTCTGCACAACTGTTATTGCTTCGCCTGTCGATGTAGTGAAGACAAGATACATGAACTCTGCCCCTGGCCAATACAGAAGTGCATTCAACTGTGCAGTAACCATGTTTACAAAGGAGGGTCTTACAGCCTTCTATAAAGGGTAGGAAATCATTATTAATGTCTGTAATTTAGTGAAGGAAAATGCTGGCTTCGGGTTTCAATAATTAGTGGATGTTGCTACTTTAATTCTATAATTGATACTGTAATTCAGGGTGGTACGTATTAGCAAAAGGAGGACTGAATCTCAGTAATTGAAAGCAAAAATAAGGAAGCTGTTTAGTAGATTACAATCAACACTTTCATGAGAGGCTGAAAGGAGATGAGTGGAGAGTTGGAGAGGATTTTGATAAAGGTTTGGGCATCTCCTTGATGTTATTGATTAATTCCACCATTTTAATTATATACTGATTTTAAAATTAAGCTGCTTTCTACTTATGTGATTTTTCATAAGTTTAAGATCTGAGCTTAATGTGGATTCCAGTTGTTGGCATCCAGAATAATCATCATAAAACCCTAAGGGGATGTTTGCATAAAATATAGTTTCTATCCAATCTGAACACAATTAGTGTAGCAAATATGTTTTGAATGTATACCCATGCATGTTTGTACTACCAGCTAAATCTAATTATTTCATTCTAGGTTTATGCCATCATTTCTACGTCTGGGGTCCTGGAACATAGTGATGTTCGTTACATATGAACAGCTGAAACGAGCTTTGATGTTAGCCAGGCTTTCTTAAGAATCTTCTCTGTAAACAAAAATAATGCGTAATTTTAGCTGCTGAGTTTGCACAACTTGTGTACCAATAATAACTTTTTAGTTCCTCCTACCTCTTTCTTTAGAAGTTTGCATATTTACTCCAAATAGACCATGGGAACAGTTTCAGGATTTAAATTGCAATGTTCCATTGTGCTAGATGATATTTAAATTCTTTACTACTGATTTTCATATCTATCTTTTGAAACAATGTATCCTGTTGTCCAGAAAGGCCACAGCAGATTTGTTTTACCATGGATACATGTGAAGTAATTGTTTGCACAATTTTTCTGCCTTTCCCACTCCTCCAACACTCCCAACAAATTTGACACAACTGTCAGCAGGAAACAGCCACCCTTAATTTTGTGCCTTTGCGCCTAGAAATCTATTGGTGATTGGAACATATCACTGTGTGGAAGTACCATGCAGGTAGAACCTCCATTTTGATTTGGAGTGATGTTTGATTTTATTACTCTTGCTGTTCTATTTAAAATAAAAACATTCATTTAAAAAAAACTGTCTCATTGTGTCACATCTATAAAGACATTCTTATTTTGAGAAGAATAATTTGTACAGCCTATTATACAGATGATTTTTATAGCTAGATTTGCACTTGAGAATTGTTTTAAGTCTGTTTATTCATTCATAGGATGTGGGTAATTCTGCCAGCAACAGCATTTATTGCCTGTTCCTAGTTGCTTGAGGATGTTGGTTAGCAGCTGCTTTGAGCCATTGTAGTTCATTGTGGTGTCGGTAGAACCACAATGCTATTAGGGATGGGGTTCTGGGAATTTGATAATGACACTGGATGAATGGCAATATATTTCTAAGTCAGAATGGCAAGTTGCTTAGAGGGGAACTTAGGTGATAGTTTTCCCATATATCTGCTGCTCTTTTTTCTTTCTAGATAGTGGTGGAATGTGCTAAGGAACTTGAGCAAATTTCTGCAGTGCACCTTGTCGAAGGTACATACTGATGATCAGCACTCTCTCTTTTAAGCTGTTAGGGTCCATGCTTGTTGACTGGCTTGGTGATGCTTTGGCTTTTGGTTCCAGAAGCCAATATCTTGCATGGATTGTGGAAGTCCACATGGTGGAGGGAGAAAGTGTCTATGGTGAAGAGAATGAATGCTTGAGAATGTGGTGCCAATCAAGCAGACTTTGTTTCCTTCTGGATGGTGTCAAGTTTCTTGAGTGTTTATTGGAGCTGCACTCATTCAAGCATTTGGAAAGTGGTCCATTACACATCTGACTTGTGCCATATAGATGGTGGACAGGCTTTGGGGAGTCAGAAAAGGAGTTACTCACTGTAGAATTGCTAACCCCTGACTTGCTGTTATAGCTATGGCTAGTCCAGTCCAGTTCAGTGTTAACCCCCAGGATGCTGAATGTGGGTTTCGGTGTTCACATTGCTATTGGGTGCCAAGGGGTAATGATTAGATACTCTTTTATTGACAATGGTCATTAGCTGGCAGTTGTGTGGTGCAAATGTTGCTTGCCACTTTTTCAGCACAAACCTGGACATTATCCTGATCTTGCTTCATTTATAGGTAGGATGTTGTGCAATCATCAGTCAAACATCCCCACTTCTAACGTTATGGTGAAGGGAAGATGGTTAGCCTTAGGATACTATTTTCAGGAACTCATGTAGAGATGTTCTGGAGCTGAGATGCTTGACCTCCAAAAATCACAACCATTTTCCTTTGTGCCAGTTGATATTCCACCAGCAGAGTTTTCTCCCAGATTCCCATTGATTCTAGTTTTATTATAGCTGTTCTAGTGTCACATTCTGTGAAATATTGCATTGAGCAGTCTCTTCACTCTCCTCCTAAATTCAGCTCTTCTAGCTGCGTTTGAACTGAGGCTGTAATGATGTCAGGAGGTAGCCATCTGGATGAAGAATTAGTTGTCAAAGGTGAAAACGTTGTGGTTGAGGATGAAACAGATGACTTGTAGGATGGTGCTCTGAGAGTAAAGGAGCAGCACTCTGAAAGCTAGTACTTCCAAATAAACCTGTTGGACTATAACATGGTGTTGTGTGATTTTTAACTGAGGTCAGGAGCTGAGTGGTCCTGGCAGAACCCAAACTGAGCATTACTGAGCAGATTACCAAACAAATGCTGCTGGATCACACTGTTCATTACACCTTCCATCACTTTACTGATAATTAAGAGTTGACTGATGGGGTGGTGTGGGAAACGATTTGCTAACCCACGATAGGCCCAAAAAAAGCAAAATTGATCAAACTGTACCAGAACACCCAGAATTCCCAAGCAACTCAAGTCGAATCAGACAGCACGCAGACAAGGGAATACACTTTAAATTCCCATGGACAATGACAGAGCCCCCACAGATATCTCAAAGCCCCAAGGGCAGTTTCACAATCCAGCAATACCAAAGCCACACAAAGAGCAGGTCAGACAGAGAGGCACCCAAGGACATGCTCCAGGCACAGTACAATGGAAGCACCTCATCACTTCAGAAGAGACATTAACACTCACCTGTGAAGAGGAATAGAACCGTTAACACTGTCAGGCTGTTGCACTGTGTGAAGGAACAGGACATTCATCCGATATTTGTTTTCCAATTCGCATCTTTGTAACTAGATTACTCTATTTCCAGATACATTGTAGTTTCCCATTTCTTAATCAGTGTCATTGTGCAGCATTACTATAAAACTCGTCTCATCCTCAGCTCTGAGAAGAGAAATCTGATCTACCTGTAAAGGGCAGCATGGTGGCACAGCAGTTAGCACTGCTGCCTCACAGCACCAGAGACCTGGGTTCAATTCCCGACTCAGGCGACTGACTGTGTGGAGTTCCTCCGGGTGCTCCGGTTTCCTCCCACAGTCCAAAGATATGCAGGTCAGGTGATTTGGCCATGCTACATTGCCTGTAGTGTTAGGTAAATGTAGGGGAATGGGTGGGTTGCGGGTCGGTGTGGCCGAAGGGCCTGTTTCCACACTAAGTAATCTAATCTAGACCGTCAGTTCTGTGTCAGCTGGTCTGTTTTCTCTTCCAGTGATGTCGCTTGCAATAAACTGTCCGTTTCACTTCGAGTTATGTTTTGCGATCTCTAACCTATTGGGCAAATTTCTCTGACAGGTGGTAATTAGAGGTATTGTGTTTGTCATGATGTTTGTGAACAGGGCATAACTGAGCAACATTCCATGTTTTGGGACAGATGTCACTATTGTAGCTGTACTGAAATTGTTTGACTAGGCTGTGACAAGTTCTGGAGCACAAGTCTTCAGTACTATTGCAACAGTGTTGTTATGAGCTATAGTCTTTGCAGTATCCAGTGTCCCAGCCATTTCTTGATATCACATGAAATGAACTGAATTGGGTATGGACCTCTGGAGGAGGCTGAGATGGATCATCCACCTGAGGTTGTTGCCAATGCTTCAATCTTATCTTTTGCACTGATTACAGGGCTCTCCCACCATTTGAGGATGGGGATATTTCTGGAGCTGCCACCTCTGAGTTGTTAATTGTCCAACAGCATTAATAACCAGATGTAGCAATATTGCAGAGCTTAAGTCTGATCCATTGGCTATGATCAATCATCATAGAAATATTGAAATTTTAGCATGGAGACTATTTAGCCAATTGTGGTCATTTCAGTTGACAAGGAGCCTTCCAACTCAATGCTACTGATAGTCTTGTCAGTAAATCACTGGCTAGACCAGTGTTTATTGCCTATCTCTAACTGTCCTTTTAAAGGTGAACTGCTTTCTTAACCACTGTGATCGATGGTATTGTAGGGACACCTAAATGCCATTAGGGAGGGAATCTGAGGATTTAACACAGCAACAAAGAGTGATGATGATGGTTCCAAGCTAGGGTGATGCATTGTTTTGGAGCAAAACTTGCACTGGTGTTTCTAAACATTCACAACGCTTGTCGTCCTAGGTAGTAGAAGTTATGGATTTGGAAGGTACTGTCTGAGGAGTTTTAGTGAATTACTGCAGGGTATCATAGATTCTTCACTGGTGCAATTTGTGCATTAATGAGGAGGGGAGTGAATATTTCAAAGTGTTGGATGTGCTGTAGACCTCAATGACTTTGGCTCATTAAGTGTGTGCTGGTCAAAACCAAACACCTATCTATTCGATTCCCATTTTTCTAGCATTTAGCCCATAGCCTTGTCTGCCTTGGCATATCTAAATATTTCTTAAATTTTATGTGGGTTTCTGCCTCTACCATGCTTTGAGGCATTGAGTTCCAGATACCCAGCACACTCTGGAGCATATTTTAAGATTCTATAGACTCCAGTTTTATAATAGTTAAGAAACTTTGTAATTGGTTAACCAAACACAACCCAATAAATGAAGCAAAATCAGGATAATGTCCAGGTTTGTGCTGAAAAAGTGGCAAGCAACATTTGCACCACACAACTGCCAGCTAATGACCAATTTATAAGAAAAGCAATGATCCTCGGACCATGCAAGGAGATTCCACTGCATGTTTCACTCCAATCAAAAAATAATAATTTCACTAATACAATCAGTAGCATCCATTTGTGGAGTACTTTATTTTAAAATGGTATCTCTGGATGTTTCACAGAGGCATGTACAGGCAAAAACTGATACTGAGCAAACAAAGGCTATAATCTTAGGTGGAGTGACCAGTAGCTTGGTTAAAGAGTGACTTTGAAGAGATTTAGAGCAGGTATTCTAGAAAATAAAGCTTAAAGGTTTGAAGCCCTTCCAAGGCAGACTGGAGAAAGGGTAGGGTAGAGTATGGAAGAAGCCAGATGTATATGGAAAGCTTCGGGGGCAGATGTAAATTGGAATGTTGAAGCAGTTTTCAGACATGAGGAGTGACACTTTAGATTCCTCGACCCCAGGGAAGAGACTTTGTCTATTTACCCTATCCGTGCCCCTCATAATTTTATAAACCTCTATAAGATCACCCCTCAGCCTCCGATGTTCCAGGGAAAACAGCCCCAGCCTATTCAACCTCTCCCTATAGCTCAAATCCCTCAACCCTGGCAACATCCTTGTAAATCTTTTCTGAATCCTTGCAAGTTTCACAACATCCTTCCAATAGGAAGGAGACCAGAATTGCATGCAATACTCCAAAAGTGGCCTAACCAATGTCCTGTACAGCCGCAACATGACTTCCCAACTCCTGTACTCAATGCACTGACCAATAAAGGAAAGCACACCAAACAACTTCTTCACTATCCTATCTACCTGCAACTCCACTTTCAAGGAGCTATGAACCTGCATGCCAAGGTCTCTTTGTTCATCAACACTCCCTAGGACCTTACCATTAAGTGTATAGGTCCTGCTAAAATTTGCCTTCCCAAAATGCAGCACCTCACATTTACCTAAATTAAACTCCAACTGCCACTTCTCAACCCATTGGCTAATCTGATCAAGATCCTGTTGTAATCCGAGGTAACCTTCTTTGCTGTCCACCACACCTCCAATTTTGGTGTCATCTGCAAACTTACTAATTCTTCTGCTCACATCCAAATCATTTATATAAATGATGAAAAGTAGTGGACCCATCACCGATCCTTATAGTTCCAAGTCCGAATGATCTGTGTCTTAGAGGGGAAGTTGTAGGTGTTGATGCTGTCTTGCATCTTGTCCTTACAGATGGTAAAGGTCACTAGTTTGGAAGACATTAACAACAGAGCTTGCTGGATTGCTGCAATGTATCATAGAAATGTGTGTTGTGCACTGCCATTGTATGGTATGGTGACAGTGAATGTTTTGGGTGGTGACTGGAGTCTCAGTCAAATGAACTGCTTTGTGGTTGGTGTTGAACATCTTCAGCATTGCAGCTACACTAATCCAGCTAAGGCTATTACTGAACAAGGCCACCTGATAGCACTGTAGGTGAGCTTTTCCATAATTTCTATGATGTTAGAGAATAGATAGATTGGGCAGTAAATGGCTAGGAAGGATTTGTCTGCTTTTTTGAGGACAGAGCACGCCTGGATAATTACCAAGATTATTGAGTAGATACAGGTGTTGTAGCTGGACTGGAACAGCTTGGTTAAGGCAATGGGCACAGGTCTTCAGCACTGATGCCAAAATGTTGTGAGGGTTCATAGTATTCAGTGTCATCAGTATTTTCGTGATATTATGTGGAGTGAATTGAATTGGCTGAAGTCTTGCATATGTGATTCTGGGGACCTCAGGAGGCTGAAATGGATAAGCCACATGGCACTTTTGGCAGAAGATTGTTGCAAATGCTGCAGTCTTATCTTTTGCACTGAAATGCTGCCTCTTCCATTATTTAGGACAGGGATATTTCAATGAGTTGTTTACTTATATACTGCCAATCATGGCTGGATATGCCAGCACTGCAAAACTTTGGTATGTTCCATTGATTGTGGGATCACTTGGTTCTGTCTATTACATGCTGCTTTTAGTATTTGGCCTGCAAATAGTCATGTGCTGTAGTTTCACTGGGCTGACATCTCATTTTGTATATATGCCTTGTGTTGTTCCTGGCATACCTTCTTTCAACTCTTCATTGAATCTGTTGTAGATGAGGCCAGACCCTTCCTCAAAACATTTTAAGAAGGTAGCCCAGATCCAACTTTTTTTTAAAGGTAGATGTAGAGTGGATATTCCAGGAGTGATGCAGCTAGCCAAACCACTTGGCTTTAAGCAAAGCAGAATTTATTTACACAGTTGAAACGGAACAAAAGAAATCAAAATTTAGAATAACAACTCATTTGAAAACCCAATCGACTCTATTACAACTTACTGATGCTGTTCAAATTCCCGCAACATCACATAAACATAACCTTTGGCAAATGGTAAATTCAAACACCGGTTCTTACAGGCAGGAGAGATGTCAGAGAGAAAGTTCAGGCAAGAAACATCTGTTGAAGCATGGAACCACTTTTCACTGTAGCTGCTTCTCTAGGTCCTCAGCAGTTTTTGACTCCTTGCTAAAACTAAACCAAACTAGAAAAAACCTGAACTGGGAGAACTGGCCTCCCCTGCCATTATTGAAAGTAGCCACTTCCAGACATATTGGCACTTCTGCCTTTATGACCCTCTCGGAAAAAAAACGAGGACAACATAACCTTATTAAAAGACCATCATCATCACAAATCTGATTGCTTTCCCCTTCTTGATGGTAATGATAGAGTGTGGAAAATGCCAGGCCATGAAGTTAAAGATCAATGTTCTTTTGCTGGTGATGGCTCACCTCCTATTTGGCCAGTTTGAATAGCTAACTATGTTCTAAATCTATTCCATTTAACACAATAGTAGTGATAGCCTTCTTGCTTTCTTTTTCTTTTATTAACACAACAAGTAATGATAAAAACTCTACTCTCAAAAGGCTGCTTGTGTCAAACTGTGAATGATTAAGTTATAACATAACTTTTTTTTAACCTAATTCCATTGTAATCTTTTAGATTTCTGACTGAAAGGTAAAGGAATTTAATGAAAATAAAGGAAGTTTGTTCAACTTACACATACTTCCTAATAATTGATGTTTTAGTCACTATGCCAAATCATAGCTACCTAGAATGGGATGCAGTAACTGTACACTTAGAGCAAATATTCCATATGTAGTAATATTGTCAAAATACCTTGGACAGCACTCACATCATGAAAATTCAGAAACCGTTGAAGGCTTTTAAAACTAAAATCATTCTCAAGATATGGAGTTATTTAAATCTAAAGTAAAAATAGATGAATACATGGAATTGTACCGGTTCTCAGACAGGTGACTGGTAAAATCTCAGGGCATTAACATTTAAGAAAAGCCTATTTCCATAATTACCCCAATTTGTCACAGAAATTACAGTGGAGATTAGGAGAAACTAAGGAAATTATTTTCAAATTCCTTTCCCATTTAGATGACCAGAGCACATTTTCAGTATTTTCCACTTTATTTAGATTTACAGCATACACAAAAATTTATATTTATATTGTGCCTTTAATATAATACAATGGCACAAGAGGCTTCATAGAGCATTATGAAACAAAGTATTGTACTGAATCATGTAAGGAGATTTAAGATAGTTGAACAAATTTTTGGTCAAGAGGTAGTTTTTATGGAGTGTATATCCTAAGAGAGGCAGGTGAGATAGCCTAAACAACTGAGAGTGATATCGCTGTTTGACTACATTTGACCCAGTGTGGCATTGAGGAGCCCTAGCAAAAGTGGAACGAATAGGAATCAATGATGAAACTCTTTGCTGGTTGGAGTTTTACCCGGCGCATAGTAAGAATTTTGTGGTTGTTAGAGGTCAATAATCTCAGCTCCAGGAAATTTCTGCAGGAGTTCCTCAGGGTAGTGTCCTAGGCCAAACCAACTTCAGTTGCTTCATCAATGACCTTCCCTCCATCATAAGGTCACACATTGGTCAGTTTGCCAATGGTTGCACAACGTTCAGCCCCATTTACTACTCTTCAGATACTGAAGCAGTCCATATCCAATTCAGTGAGACCTGGGCAATATCCAGGCTTGGGCTGAAAGGTGGCAAGTAATATCTGCGCTGCAAATATCAAATAATGACCATCTCCGGTAACAGAGAATCTACCTACTGCCCTTGACACTCAATGGTGTTGTCTTCACTGAATCCCTCAATATCAACATCCTGGGCTTACCATTGACCAGGAACTGAACTGGACATTCCACATAAATACAATAGCCAAAACAGCAGGTCAGAGGCAATCCCCCCACCACCAATGCTCAGCAGCAGCAGTGTTTACTATGTACAAGATGTACTGCAGAAATTTGTCAAATCTCCTGGACAGCACCTTCCAAATCCACAACCACCATCATCTAGAAGGACAAGGGCAGTACATAATTAGGAACACCACCACTTGCAAGTTCCCTTAAAAGCCACTCACCATCCTGATTTGGAAATATATCATCGCATATTCAGGTCACAATCTTTGAACTCCCTTCCTACTGGTTTTGTGGGTCTACCTACAGCACAGGGACTGCAGCAGTTCAAGAAAGTAACTCACCACCACTTTCTCAAGGGCACTGGGCAATAAAATGATGGCTCAGCCAGCAACACCTACATCATGAGTGAATTCTTTTTAAAAACTGGTCTGAGGAATTAAAATCAGAGATGTACAAGAGGCCAGAATTGGAGGAGTGTAGATATTTAGGAAGGTTGTGGGATTTAAGGGCATCACGTATAAAAGGAAGGTTAAGAATTTGAAAACAAAGATGAGAAATTTAAGTTCACAATTCTTATTTTCAGTTCCAAATAAATATCTTTACTGTTGTACAACTTGTTCTTTGACAGGGAGACCATGAATCAGCAGACTATAATTGTGCAATTTTTACAGTAGGGTTTCAGCATAATTCATCAACACTTTTAGGAAATGTTACACATAACACAAAACAAGAAAAGTTTGCTTCAATAACTCCCATTCATAAACATACCATCCACTTATGTCACAGATACATTAATGCACTATATTTCAATACAAAAAGATAATTGCATGGTCCTGACCCTTTAATAACTGACTTCCTTTTACTATTGTTGACGTTATATTTGCAATGCTCGATTAATCAACTTCTTCTTTGCTGGTGTGAGCTTTTCTGGAAAGTGAATGTTAAACTGAATCACGAGATTTCCCTTTTGTAATGGATCTTTTGATAACGGCATTCCTTCTCCTGGAACTACTTTGGTATATTTTGGACTAGGAAAAATAAAATTGTAGGAATTATAAGGTATCAGGGCATTTTTCCTAGCTTATAAAAATCTGGGCATTTATGTAGCACCTTTCACAGTCTCAGGAAGTTTTAAAACATTTTTCCAAGTAATGAAGTACACTTGAAGTGTGGTTATTGTAATCTATTTGTTCACCCCAATTAGTGGTGCTGGAAAAGCACAGCAGGTCAGGCAGCATCCGAGGAGCAGGAAAATTGACATTTTGGGCAAAAGCTCTTCATCAGGAATGAGGCAGGGAGCCTCCAGGGTGGAGAGATAAATGGGAGGACTGTGCTTTTCCAGCACCACTCTAATCTGATCTCCAGCATCTGCAGTTCTCACTTTCACCCCAATTAGTGCACATCAAGGATCCATGAACAGTAATGTAGCAACATACCAATGTAATGATAACAGGAATTTTGAACAGGAGTTGGCCATTTGGCCCCTTGAATCTGTACCATGATTCAAGAAAATCATTACTGATCTGATTATGGCCTCAACACTACTGTCTAGTTTTTTCAAAGTTCAATATTGTAATGATTTTTAAACTATTGATTTTAACCAACTCACATAGATATTACTCAATTTTGGCACTTTGTATTTGCAAATCGAGAAAAAATCTAAGGTATTAGATCTCAAATTTTGAAAACAAGAAATTCAAACTACTTTTTGAAATTGTCTTTTTCCTGCCCTTTGACATTATTACAAATATTTAGTCCTCAGCCAAAATCACTAAAAGAACCGATACAAACATATAACTTAAGAGCAGAAGTAAGCCCACTTGGCCCTGATTACTTCATATTCCTGTCTGTCCCCAATGTCACCCCCTTGCTTATTAAGAATCAATCAATCTCTATCTTAAAAATATTCAAAGATTCTACTCTCACTCTCTTTTGAGGAAGATCATTTTAAAGACTCTTAACCCTTTATAAGGAAAAAATATCTGATGCCTGTTTTAAATGGGCAATCCTTTATTTTTAAAATGTGAGCCCAGTTTATATAGTTATACTTGGTAGGAAGGAAAGTGCTAATTTGAAGCATGAATGTCATGGTGGTTACCTGACACCACAGCTTCTCCACAACTTCATCCACCTGCACTGTCATTACAACTTCCTAGTATGCTTCATGGGCACTGTATTCTTCCGCCCTTCCTCCATGCAATTGATCATCAACAAACCACCATCCTCACCATATCATCATGGCTGTTTTCAGAACAAATTCTCACTTCATCTCATCCCTTCAGGACTTGACTTCAAAGCTCATGATTAATTATGACTTGCATGGTTTTGCTACATCATTTTGCATGCATGGACACATACGTATCTTATGCCTCTTAGTTTGCTTTCATAGTGCTCAATCACTGTGCACTGATTTTGAGGCCATGACCATCTTGTGGCTTGCATTGCTTTTCACTGTATAGGCAATTATCTCCTAAATTGCAAGCTGTCAGCATCTGGTGCTTGCATTGCTTTTTAGCAGGTAGAATCTTCAGCCATAGTTTACAGGCTGCTAGCTTCTCTGGCTGAATTGCTGTATCAGGCAGAAAGAGAGACAGGTAGATAGTCACAGCTGGGTGTCAGGAAAGTGGACTTGTGCTGACAGGCCCTGTGCTTGTGGATGAAGTCCCTGATTGCTGTCTCCTGCCTGGGGTTGAGCAGTGCCTGGTCTCTGGCAGTCTTCTGTGCCCCAGCAGCCTGGGATGTTTCTTCCTTCTTCTCTCCAGCCTGGAGGCTTCCTGGCTCTATTCCTGATGAAGGGCTTTTGCCCGAAACGTCGATTTTCCTGCTCCTTGGATGCTGCCTGACCTGCTGTGCTTTTCCAGCACCACTCTGATCTAAACTCTGATTTCCAGCATCTGCAATCCTCACTTTTGCCCTGTGTTTCTTCCTTGGCCTACTGTGGAGCTGTTCAGTAAAGTGCTCACCAGCTTGCACTCCCAAACTTTCAAAGGCTGATATTCCCACACAAGTATCAGTATCTGGGTTGGTAAAGGGATATAGGAGGCAGCCTTGTCAATACTTCCTCTGAGGCCAGAGTACTCTGGTTGTCAGAGGTTGAGGAGACAACTTCTATTAGAGCATGCCATTTTTGCACCAAGGTTGTGGACATCCCTGGTACCTGCAAGACAAAAGGGAGAGAAGTCATTGCGGCCGGTGGTTAGAAGTAGTGCACACTGACAGGATAAATGTGAGATATCAGTGGAAAGAAGAGTGGTACTTACTTGGGACACAGATGTCTCAACATGCCCCCAGGAGCATTACGAGTCATATCTTGTGAGGGCCAGGATTCTCTCCACGTAGGGCATGAGAAGTCAGATTTTGTGCACCCCTCCACCCTTTATGCCCAACTGTGGGCTGTCAATTCGTTTAAAGGGAGAAAGGGAGGAATTGAATGAAAGTAGATGTCACAGCTGTTAGTGCTGGTGCAAATGATTGAAAATGGTAAGGTGTTCCAAGGGAGTAAGTAAACAGCACAGAGTTCATGCAGAGTTGATGATGTGGGGGATTGGAAGTGAGAACAAGTGAGATGTTGCAAGCAATAGTGAGAATGGTACAGCATGAGCCTTGATGGGAGGCAAGTGCAGTAACAGAGATTGAGCGTATGTGAGGTGGTGGAGAGAAGTGTGTAGCACTTTCCATGGAGCGGCAGAGAAGATCAGTGACCTTCTTGTAGCACTGTCAGCCATTTCTTCACATGCTGACACTGCACTGACCTAGGTGGAAAGCTTGGATCAGGCTGCCAGGGTCTGCTAGTCCTCTGGGAAGAGGACATCCCTCCTCTGCAAACCCTGTTACCAGGATCTCCATGTTCCTGTTGGAGAATTGTGGTGTCACCTTTCTTTTTCCAAGATCTTCACATTCTATTTCAGCAAACAGGACAGCCTCAGAATGCCAGTGCTTATCTGGGTGTACAGCAGCCTTTTAAATATGGCACAGGCACAAAGGATGTTGGGTTTTCAGCAGGTATTTGCTGCCTGATGAGTTGTTCTGGAAAGGTAAGATGTGGTGAGAAATTTCACTCGGCATCACAGCAAAAAGCCCTACAAGCAACTCAACGTACCTGGCAATCACCAAAAAAGAATAAGATTCAGCCCAAAGTTGTTTTTCAAAGTACATGGGTGATCACAATGCAGTAGGTAATTAACTGCATATTATGATTTAGAACTCTGAAGCTGACCTGATAAAACAAAAGGTCTTTTCCAGACTTCTGCATTCTTAGAGGGATGCAAATGTATTGCAACTAGGAGAGTCAAAAAGGTATGACAACTTTCTCAGTGTCCCTGGGGGAAATGGAGAGAGGATGGGGAAATAAAAAAAAACAGAATTATTGTTCCTCATTGCTGATACAGTGACCTCAGAACCTTATAGATGTGGAGGGCAAAGCAAGATCATATTCCACTGTTCTGTTTTCTAAGATTCACAATCTATTTTCATACTTGAAAATAAGCATTTAACTAACGAATCAGCAAACAATGTTTTGGATTTCTGTTCACAATAAAATGGCATGAAAAGACCTAATGAACACTTACTGGACAATATCATTGATTGGGATGCTGAGAAATCTGCCATCAAGTGTCTCAATTTCAATGGTGTGACCTGTTAGAGCCTAAAATCCAAATAACAATTTAACATTAAAGCATGAACTGTATAAAACATCTAAAACCTGAAGTTTGTTCCCATGATTACAGCACCTACATGCTGAGTTCTTGATCTAAGTTATATCATCAAAAGAGTTAATGGCATGGATATTGTGGAGCCTAAAGCAGCAGGAAATTTGGTGGGATGAGTGACTTAATTAAGCGGGATGTGAAACTTTGACATCCTGACAGCAGACTGGGATGCAGCCACAGTCAGTGACAATCTTACACTATGGTGGCTCCATACTTCTAATATTTTTGCACGCCATGAATACTTGTTAACAGGAAACAGTTTTCAATAAAGTCCTGCCTTTAAAATAAAATCTATGGGGCATGAGAGTCTTGTTTAAAGGTGGTGTACATTTTGTGACTGTGCATCTGTGTGCATAGTTACAGTATGGAGGAGGAGCATGGGACAACAGAAAAGGGTGAGTCAGTGGGTAGAGGTATGAAGTTGGAGGCATGGAGATTTCAAAGACAGACAGGGCAAAGTGGGAGGTTGAAGGCACAGAGGATTGAAGTGGGAAGGGCTCGATATCTTGGTTGAAGTGCCGGAGGAAGGTGGGGATGACAGTCAGTCTGAAAATGAGGGGCCTTAGTGTGAGGTGTCCATCCTTCTAAAGCAGTGTTCATCTTAACAGTGTTTGCTGGCTGAGTCCTTTTAGGGCTTTGAGTTCACCCACAACATTTCAAATGCCCTCAAATGCTTTTTGACAATGTCCTTACAATCCATAGAATGGAGGGGTACCTGAACCTCTGAATTCAGCCATGTCCCACAGGTAGACATAATTAAGAACATTCAATAAAGAGTGAAAGTAAAAACACACAACATTGTTTCTTTCACAACAAGGTAAATGTCCCTAACTCTCCTGTAACCATTAATGTGTGCTAACAATGAGGCATGCCAATACATTTATTGTGTAAACAAGAGAATACAGAGTAAACTGGAGGCTATTGAGAGGGATAGAGGAAGTGAGGGACCTTGATGTCCATGTCCAAAGGTCTGAAAGTGGCAGTACAGGTCATTATGGTGATAAAGAAAACATATCCATGTCTGCACAGGCTCTCCAAATGAGCATCTCACTTCATAGCATTCTCCTGCCTTCTCCCCAACATTCTTCCTTTTCAAATAGCCATTAAATTCCATTTTGAATGCTTTGATTGAATTTGTGTCACCACACTCTCAGGCAGTGCATTCCAGACTCAAACCATGCACTGCATGATAAAGGTTTTTCCTCATAACACGTTTTTTCTAATTAATGTAAATCTGTGCTTTTTTCTTCCTTTCATAAGTGGGAATATTTTTTCCATATTTATTCTATCCAGACTACTCATGATTTTTAGTACTTCATTTAGATTTCCTCTCATTATTTTCTCAAAGTAGAGCAGTCCCAGTTTCTCCAAACTATCTTCATAACTAAAATTCCTCATCCCCACACCCTCGTAAACCTCCAGTGACTTCATATTCTTCCTGAAATGCAACACCCAGAACTGAATTCAATATTCCTGTTGAGGCCAACTAGTATCTTATTTATGTTCAACGTTATCTTCGTGCTCTCTATGCCCCTGTTCATGAAGGCTAGGACACTGTATGCTTTATTAACTGCTCTCTCAATCTGCCTTACCACATTTAACATCTTATGCACATATACACCGAAATCCCTCTGCTTCTGGACCCCTTTTAGATTTAAACTCTTTATTTTGTCTGAAAAATGTTCTTCCTACTAAAATTATTTGCCCATTCTTCTGACCTGTCCATATTCTTTTGAAGTTTTACATTAACCTTAATCCAGTTTATAGGGTTTCCAATATAGGTTTCGCAAAACTTGAAATTGTATATATTAATGTACTCCAGAAAAAGCCAGAGTCCTAGCACTGACGCCTGGGGGCACTTTACAACAAATCTTCCCTTAGCCTGAAAACATCCATTACTCTGTTTACTTTCCTGTCCCTTTTATTCCATGAACTTTGGACTCTGCTTTGAACTTTGCTCACTGGTCTGTTGTGTGGTACTGTATCAAATGCCTTCTTGAAGTCCATATACATCATATCAATAGTAATACCCTGATCGACCCTATCTGATACTTCATCATGGAACAGTGGCAAGTTAATTCAATGTTATTTTCCCCTAACAAATCCATATTACCTCCACTTAATTAAGCTACATTTGTCAATGTAATCTTGTCATGGATTATTATTTCTAAAGGTTTCCTAAACAGTGAAGTGAAGTTAAATTAACTGGTCTGTATTTGCTGGGCTTTACAAAGCTGTAGACTTTGCAATTCTCAAATCTTCTGGAGACTAATTCTAAGAGAGACTGAAAACTTATTGCCAGTGCCTCTGCAATTTTCATTCTCACTTCATCCAGTATCCTTGAATGCATCTTGTCTGGTCCTGGTGCATAGTCAACTTTAAGATGACAATATATCCAAAATTACCTCCTTAGCAATATTAACAGTCAGACCTCCTCTGCTCGCCAGTTTCTTGTTCTTTTTCTTTCATATCTTTTAACACTTTGCAGCAGATTTCCATCCTCCCCCTCCCACCAACTTTTAACTTCTTAAACTACCCAAGCCTATCTGGAGATTAGAGGCGAGACAAAAGGAGAGGAGTTGTGGCCGGACCCTGGGTGAGAACAGAGTGCGTGGGCCGAGCGCCGGAGCGGGAGCAGAGTGAGTTGAAGCTGGAGCCCGGAGTGGCAGCAGAACCTGTATGGGAAGAGTCGCAGGCTGAGTCCATAGTGGGGAGCAGAGCAAATCATGACGGGAGCCCTGAGTGGCTTCAGAGTGAACATGAGCCGAGCTCTACAGTGGGGAGCAGAGTGGGTCATGGCCGAGTCCTGGAGCAGGGAGCAGAGCGAGTTGCAGGCCACATCACAGAATGGCAGCAGAGTGAATGTGATCCAAATCCTGGAGCAGGGAGCATGGCAAGTCATGACTGGAGCCCAGAGTGGGAGCAGAGCGAGTCCTGGACTGAGGACAGCGCGTGGATGCAGGGTGGCCTCGTGTCTGAAGCCCAGAGGGCATGGGCTCATGTTGGAAAAGGACTAAAACTTGAGTATTTTAAAGACATTTTTTATTCTCATTCTAAACTTTTAAACTCTGTATTCCCATACTAATCCATTTTTTAAATTTACTATTTCAAATCTGTGACACTTAAAAAGTTGTTTGGGGGGCGGATGAGTTCAGGTAAAGGGGTGGCAGTAAAATGGGAAGCCTTCAAAAATGAGATGAGAGTCCAGAGACAAAGAAAAAGCCCATTTGGTTCATTGATATCTTTTAGGGGCGGAAATCTGCAATCCTTGCCTCATCTGGCCTCCATGTGACACCACACCCACATTAATTTTGTGGTGATAGTGATACAGCAATTGTGTTATAGGAATAATCCAGAATCTCAGGCTACAGTTTTAGGGACATCTCATGGTGAAATTTATATTCAATAACATCTGGAATAAAAAGTTACCCTAATGGTGATCACGTAACCATTGTCAAATGGCACGATGGCTCAGTGGTTAGCACTGCTGCCTCACAGCACCAGGGTCCCAGGTTTGATTCCAGCCTCGGGCACCTGCCTGTGTGGAGTTTGTATATTCTCCCTGTGTCTGCATGGGTTTCCTCCCACAGTCCAAAGATGTGCAGATCAGGTGAATTAGCCATGCTAAATTGCCCATAGTGTTAGGTACATTAGTCAGAGAGAAATGGGAGTGGGTGGGTTACTCTTCGGAGGGTCGGTGTGGACCTGTTGGGGCGAAGGGCCTGTTTCCACACTGTAGGGAATCTAATCTAATCAAAAATGTTATAAAAGTGCACCTGGTTCACTAATGCCCTCTAAGGAAGTAAATCTATCATCTTTACCTGGTCTGGCCTACATGTGACTAAAGATCTATAGCAATGTGATGATTTTTTAACTACTCTCTGGAAATTAATGATGAGTAATAAATGCTGGCTAAGCCAGTGGTACCCACATCCCATGAATCAATAAAAAATTGGAGTTGATTTTTAACTGCCCTCTGAAATAGGCTAACAAGCCACAGATGCAGATGGTTCACCACAACTGTCTCAAGGGCAATTTGAGATAGACAACTGATATTGGCCTAGCCATTGAAGCTCACAGGCCATGACTGAAATAGCAAAAAGCATGTGATATATCTGAAACGACATATCATTTACATAATGTTTGATCAAAACATTATAATTTATATGTGTCACCAGCAATCTTATGAATTGCTTCCCAATGTCTTCATTAAAGTCAATTATAACAATGGTAAAAAGCTATAGACTTAAAATGGATTCCAAAGAGTAACCCACCCAGTCCCATTTCTCTCTGACTAATGTACCTAACACTATGGGCAATTTAGCATTGCTAATTCACCTGCATTGGTTACTGTCACCCATGTAGATGATCTACCATTAAAACTCTCCTCTGTCAATAAGGAAAATTGTTAATAAAGATTATATTGAGTTGCCCTTATAAAATGGTGGTGAAGATTTTTCTGGGTTTGATACATCTGGTTTATCCAGCTATTCCTGTGGTAGTAATATTAATATGAGGCATGACTCACATCCAGGCCAGACATTATGACATTGGTGAACTGCTCAGGTTTTTGTAATATGATAGATTCATGCTTTTTTTAAACTGATACTCAAAACATTTTATTTCCAGATTTTTAAAACTGAATTTTAATTCTTAAACTATGATAGTGGTATTAGTGCGCATGTCCTCTGGATATTAATTCAGGGCTTTGAATTACTAATTGAATAAGATAACTGTTGTACTACTGTAAGATTAATCAAAATCTTTTTTTTTTACAATCAAAATCGCAACACCTACTAAACTTATGTCAGCAAGCAACTTTGTTACTCCTTCAAAACATTTGATTTAGCTGGTAAAGCCTCATTAGTCTACAACTAAAATTAAACTTATCAGCCTATGGTTTCGTATTTCTGACAGTGTATTTTTAAACATATTATATTTTAAACTGCTTTTGCATCCACTCCTAAATATTTGTTTCTCCCCTATATTTAATAGCATTACTACCTCAATATTATTTTCAGTAATGATGACTGATGAAAAGGTACAATTTGAAATCTCAGCCGTCTTGTGGCTCCACAATGTCCAATCAACTTAAATTCTTTAAGAGTGATTTCTAGAATATTGTTAATACATATTTACTGAAACTAAGGAGTATTTATTAAAGGCATCTGTAAAATCATATTTGCAACAGAAAAATACATTCTATTCTCCAGTACTAACGCAGGCTCTAAAATGACATCGCAATCTGTCTGAACATTACACCCACCTTTGCCAAGGAAATTGGAGCACAGAAAATTAGATCATTTTCTTGTCGACAGAACCACGGATGTGGTTTTTCTTTCACAGTAAAGATAATATCTGATGGAATGTTATTTGGACCCTGCATGAATCAAAAGTAATAAATCTCATTTAACCAATATAAAATATGAATAAAAAGTCATAATATTTCATGATTTCATCATCGAATCCATTCTTCAGCTAATCCTGAGAATATTGCAAGAATTTCTGATCAATACCTTTTAATGACAAAGTTCATTTTATGTAGTATTATGATCTGAGTAGAACCCCAGCTGAGGTTACCATGAAGATCCTGCCATCTCAACCTCTCCTCATGCCTGAGGCGTGTGACCGTCAGGTTAAACTCACCACCAGTCATCACTTTCTAATGTGAGAGCAGTCCTGTGATCCTCTGGGGCTATGGCAACTCTAGAAGGGAGTAATAGTCACATGGGTAGGGGTACACTAGCCACAAAATATAATTGTGCCAGAAAATGGGAGCACAGAAGTTGGGAATTGCACTCTGTGTTATTGCACTTCTGTCAATATTATTCCAGATAACATGTAATACTCATGCTCCAAGCTTGTTAAAATGAGCCTGGGACATAAGCAATACCATTATTATTTGTATCGGGTGAAGCGGAGAGGGAATGTGACACCACTAATGACAACCAAACCTGCTAAAGGGGTTTAAAAATAGAAAATGCAGGAAATACTCAGCAGGTCTGGCAGCATCTGTGGAGACAGATACAAAGTTAATATGCTGAATTTCACCTGAACTTGGCCATACAGTCTGTTCTGATATAACACGATAGTTCCGTTTCCATACGATCCCATGTTATAAGAAAATCACATAATAGATGTACCAGTTAAACCAATGGGACTGGAATCATGTTATAGCCAATACAGATAATGAAAGTACAAATAATGGGTTAAATTCTTCAGTCGCGTAATAGCCAATTCATGTTGAAGAAATGTGCGTTATAGCAGAATTGATTTCAGAAAGTTACATGGAAAATTTCTTTCTGTGAGCTCTAGCATATTTTCTCACTCAATTCTCAGAGCTCGCCCCATTAGCTATGGCAGTCTGCTTGCACTATTTTGTCTGAAATGAAAGTATTCGTCAATACTGGGATTCCTGAGGGTTTGCTGAGTTAGTTCTTTTGCTTGCGAGGACTTTCTGTTCTTCGATCTCTCTCTTCTCTAGGTTCTTTTTCCACTTCTTCACAGGAAACATAGACAACTTCTCCATTATTTACAAAGTCTCTTAGTTGCTGATTAAAAGCACCAGCTTACAGCAACTGGTATGGAAAAATAAACTGGCTTTCTTCAGGCTTTAATTATTTTACTGGAGAGAAAGACATACCACCTCCCCTTCCGGCGATGCAGTATTGTTCACACCCACAAGTTGTTCAACTATTCAGGAATCAATCAGATAGTTGTTGTCAAACTGACTCTCACTTTGTTCACACCCTCTTGAGCCAGCCCATCTACAGATTCCCCTCTTGCTTGAACAAAGCAGTAGTATAAGCAAGACTTACAATAAGCTCTTAAAGTAGCTTTAGGGGTATTTGCCATAATGTAGGGCCATCAAGGACACAGGAACCTCCAGAGAAATGGACTCTGGGGATAAAGCAAGCAATGTACCAGCTGTGAAACATGCCAGTGAAATTATCACGAGATTGCGCCATGAGTCTAAGTAGACTATACACCAAGGTAAAAGTCTCTGGGTTGCTGAAGGGTGCAGGTGAATGACTATTGTCTCTCCACCTATCCACCTGTCCTGGACCTCTCACTCCAGTTGTGAGGAGCCAGGTTTTCCTGCAGTGAGAGATAAAAAAGGATTGAGTATGATGAAATGGCTGCAAATATAATTCATAATCATGCATGAATACAAGAGGTGGTGAAATGTCTTCAGTCAGTTACTGGGCAGTATAAAGATCCAGAACAGTTAATAGTTGTAGAGGAAGAGGTGGTTGTGAACATTTGAGTGGACATGAAGCATATGATGCTGTAGTGCATTACCCTTGGTGAGGTGCATGTGTGTGCAGAGTTATTGTTGGCCCTGTGAGTGTGTGATAGCAGGGAGAACATGGTGCCACTCATCCTTGCATAGTGCAGGAGAACTTCTTGCAGAACTGGTGGCCATTCTTTTTCACAGTGGAAACAGCATAGACCTATGCTACTATCTCTACCAGGTTGTCTACCAGCTTGAGACATACAAGATAATCAGAGGGTTAGATTGGATGGATAGTGAGAGCCTTTTTCCTAGGATGGTGATAGCTAGCACGAGGGGGTATAGCTTCAAATTGAGGGGTGATAGATAGATGACAGATGTCAGAGGTAGTTTCTTTACTCAGAGAGTAGTAGGGGCATGGAATGCACTGCCTGCAACAGTTGTAGACTCGCCAACTTTACGGGCATTTAAGTGGTCATTGGATAGGCATATGGATGAAAATAGAATAGTGTAGATTAGATGGGCTTCGGATTGGTTTCACAGGGCGCAACATCGAAGGCTGAAAGGCCTGTACTATGTTCTATGTCTGGGTCTGATGAGGTGATCTCTTGCTGCAATCAGCCTGGAAGAGGACTGAACTTTTTTCTATCATCTTTTTCACCAGAGCTGTGAAAGCTTTCTCCATAAAGTGGGAGGCAAGCTTAGTTTTCTTCTTACCCTTCTGGGCCCAAAGGCCTCTTCCCCTCTATCGTAAACACCCAAACTGTTCACCTGTCCAGGAGCCAATCAGAGTTCTTTAAGGAAGTAGCAAGTAAGGTGGACATCATGCAATGAAAGCAACTCAGAGAATATTCACCCAACTGATTCCTGGGATGAAGACCTAAATTAATGGAAAAGGTAAGCAGATTGGGCCAAAGCCATTGAAGCTCAGAGGAATGAAAAGTGATCTTATTGAAACACAAAAGATTTTAAACGGAATTGACAGAATGGATGCAGAGAGGATGTTTCCCTTGTGGGAGAGTCTAGAACCTCAGGATAGAGTTTAAAAATGAGGAATTTCTCTAATAGTGGAGAGGACTGAAGAGGAAAGGAAGGAAAATGAGAAGAGGAGAAAAATAACTAACGTGTCAAATTTATAACAAATTGTAATTTGACGTGACTCAGCACAAGACATAAGAGCCAAGAGTTGTTGCAGTTCATTGCAGGCAGCACAAATCAGATGAATATGAATGTCAGGTAGCACAAAAGTCAAACACATGACAGGCTAGGCAAGTGCGTACTAGGGATGAATATCAACTAGAATCTGAAGCTTAGTAGTCAAGGCAGATATAGCTGGCTTCACAGTTAACAACCACTTGAATGAACTGTTTCAGAAATTGATGCACTCCCCTCAAGGCTCCATTCGCAGTCACCACATTGTTATCGAACTGCATTAATTTATTAATTAATAAACTGAGATAAAAAGATTAATTTAAGCAAAGCATATGAGTAGTCATTACAGTATAAACAAGCACTTTAACTAGAAACATCTAAAAGATTAAAGTATACATTTAGGTAGATTAAATCTAGCCCTGGTTATGAATCCTGTAACTGATATTGAGTGCATAGTGTAAAATCACAGTGTGCAGCATTGAGTTCCCAGAATGATATGTCCTGGATTTAATTATTTTGCAATGAATGTGACATCTTTTATTTAGCCTTTTTTTTGTTTTTAAGATGGTTTATGATCTGCAGACATAAGACGAAAGCAATAATTTTGGAAATGGCCTTATACATGAAAAACAATGATAAGTGCAATTTTTTATATATCTAATGCATTTAAAAAATCCCAAGATGATTTATGGGGTTGGGGAGAGGGGTGAAGAATAACAGATACAAAAAAAAACTAATGTTGATCCATGGTGGATGAGCCTGAAAAGGTGACTCTGAGCTCGATTGAAAATATCAGTTATGAAAAGGTTTTTAACAGTGGAACGAAATAGACAGTTTAAAAAAATTAAGGAGAATTTCTAGCGAATAAGTCCAAATTAGTTGCAGACATTGGACATCATGAATGAGAATGATAATAAGGCAGTCAGGGGACTGAAGGGTGTTTGAAGTTAAAGAATTATAGAAGTGATTGTAGATGTAGAATGGGACAATGCACTGGAGGCATTTAAAAATAAGGAAAATATTCAATGTATGTGCAGATCACAGGGAGGGATAATGGGTGAGTGAAACTTAGTGGAAAAAGAGTTGCTGATTTGTAATCATTGCAGGTTTATTCATTCATTGTAGCAGTTGATGGCTGGTCAGCATTTATTGCCCATTGCAAATTACTCTTGAGAAGATAATGGTGAGTTGCCTTCTTGAACCACTACAGTCCAAGTACTGTAGTTGCATCTGCCATGCTGTTCGGGAGATGGACGCAGGATTTTGACCAAGTGACACTGAATGTATGGTGAGATAATTCCAAGTTACTATATAGCATGTAGTTTGAAGAGGCACTTATAGATGGTGCTGTTTCCATGTCTCTGCTGCCCTTGTTCTTCTAGATGGTACAGATCCCAAGTTTAGAAGGTACTCTCTAAGGAGCCTTGGTGAGTTGTTTATAGAACATGTTGGATGGAGACAAAGAATAGGTGATTCTGCAGGGACTAAATTATGGACAAGAGTTTCATGGAGGCTAAGCTGAATTCTGTCGTGAAGGTGGACGAAAACAGTCTTCCTGATCTATAGATAATAGTGTTTATTGTTCAGGTTTCAATCAGATTGTCAAGCTGTTGAGCTAACCTGAGGTGTAAGTTTTGATACATAGCTACAATCTTGGACTGATAGTATAGAGGAAATTGGGAAACCAAACATGGGTGAACAGATGAAGTCTGCTGTTACCACATAAATTTGGAAGGGACCCAAAACCTATGGTCATATCTCTGAAGGGCAATGTGCACATAGAATCATACAGTCACACAGTCATACAGCATGAAACAGGCCCTTCAGTCCAACTCACCCATGTTGACCAAGTTTCCCAAGTAAACAAGTCCCATTTGCCTGCATTTGGCCCATATTTTTCAAAACATTTCCTATTAATGTACCTGGAAAAGCGCAGCAGGTCAGGCAGCATCAAAGGAACAGGAGAATCGACGTTTCGGGAATAAGCCCGGGCTTATGCCCGAAACGTTGATCCTCCTGTTCTTTGATGCTGCCTGACCTGCTGTGCTTTTCCAGCAACACATTTTTGAGCTCTGATCTCCAGCTTCTGAAGTCCTCACTTTCTCCTATTAATGTACCTGTCCAATTGCCTTTTAAATGTTGTAACTGTACCTGCATCCACCACTTCCTCTCGGAGTTCATTTCACAGATGAATCATACTTTAAGTGAAAACGTTGCCTCTCAGGTCCCTTTTAAATTTTCCTCATCCCACCTTAAATTTATGCCCTTAAGTTTTGAATTCTCCCACCCTGGGGAAAAGATCTTTACTTTTCGCCTTATCTATGCCCCTCATGATTTTATAAACTTCTGTGAGATCACCCCTCAACTTCCTATGCTCCAGTAAGGAAAGGCCCAGCCCATCCAGCATCTCCCTATAAAAAATATTAAAAATACAAACCCTCTAGTTCCAGCAACATTCTTGTAAATCTTTTCTGCACACTCTCCAATTTAAAGATATCTTGCCTAAAGAAGAAGAATCAAGAGTACATTCTGAGACTATCCAGTAATTCACTGTATAGTTATACATTCATCAAACCAGCAGATAAAGGAGGAGCCAACATCACACAGAATAGAACGGACTACTGCAAAGAAGCATACTGACAACTGAACAACCAGGAACACTACAGACAACTACCTGCTGATCTGAACACACCCATCAACTCAACAGACTGCTCAAGCCTTTTGATCCAGATCTTCAGAGTATCCTATGCACTCTCATCCCATGTACTTCTTGCATACGAGACTTCTGCTACCTTCCAAAGATAAACAAAGCTAACACACCTGGATGTCCCATCATATCAGGCAACAGTACTGTGTGAGAACCTCTCTGGCTACGTTGAGGGCATCTTGAAACCCATTGTATGTGGAATCCCCAGCTTCTGTCGCGACGCTACAGGCTTCTTAGAGAAACTCAGCATCTACGGACCAGTCGAACCAGGAACATTCCTGGTCACAACAGATGTTTCGCACTCTACACCAGCATCCCCCATGATGATGGCATTGTTACAACAGCTTCAGTACTCAACACCAACAACTGCCAATTTTCAGATGCCATCCTACACTCATCTGCTTCATCCTTGACCAAAACGTCTTCACCGTCGACAACCAGCTCTTCAATGGGGAGCAAATTTGTACTCCAATATGCCAACATTTTCATCCATGAGTTCAACCAAGACTTCTTTGCTGCACAGGACCATCAACCAATGTTACACACCAGATACATCGACAACATTTTCTTCCTTTGGACTCATGGTGAGAAATCACTGATATACAATAATATCAACAAATTTCATCCCACCATTAGACTCACCATGGACTACTGTTCAGAATCAGTCTTATTCTTGGATACATGCATCTCCATCAAGAACGGACATCTCAGTACCTCATTCTACCGCAAGCCCACGACTAACCTCATGAGGCTGCACTTCTCTAACTTGCACCCTAACAATGTTAAAGACAAGCCCAGTATGGCGATCTGCACAGGATCTGCTTAGAAGAAGAGGAACCCCATGGATGTCAAAGATGCTGAAAGATGCCCTCATAAGAGCGGGATAAGGTGCTCAATTCATCGATCACCAGTTCCAACATGCCACAGTGAAAAGCTCCAATGACTTCCTCAGGAGACAGATGCAGGACCCAACCAATAGAGTACTCTTCATCATCCAGTACTTCCCTGGAGCAGAGAAACTACGTCATGTCCTTTGCAGTCTTCAACATGTCATTGATGACAGCGAACATCTCGCCAAGATCACTCCTACCATTGCTACAACAACAGGTGAATGGACACCACACAACACTCGACAGACAGGAATGAACCCTCCCAGTCAGGAACACTTCAGCAGTCAAGGACATTCAGCTTCCAATCTTCGGGTAAGTGTGCTCCAAGGTGGCCTGCGAGATACACAACAATGCAGAATCGCCAAGCAGAAACTGATAGTCAAGTTCCATACCCATGAACTTCGGCTCATGTCATACTACATATAACTCCACCATACTATTCTGTATCTGTAAAATCTTTCTAACTGTCCTGTTTTGACACCATCACCTTGATAACTTGTTATGGTCTCTCTATCTTAATTAATTTGTACAATTTTGGATAGACCCTCAGCATGCGACTTTTATACCTATCATGTTATTCCATCCATTTGGTTTGTCTCCAGCACCACCTTATTTTTAATTTTTTGAAATTATCTCTCTGCCTCAATTAATTGGATTATAAATCATCCCTTCACTTGCATTTCAGCTGTTGACACTTTACTAACCCTGTCTGACACTTTTGATCACTTGCCGAGACTTATTATTCACCCTGGTGACACTCCACTCCATTTGTATGATCTTTTGATCTCTCTGCCTATAAATTCTTTTCACTTCACTTGATGAAGGAGCAGCCTTCCAAAAACTCGTAATTTCAAATAAACCTGTTGGACTATAATATGGTATTGTGTGACTTCTGACTTTGTATATTTTCATAAATAGCAACCATTGTTGAAAATACATTTACTTTTCAAAATTTATTCTAATAGATCACTAAAATATAGTATAAAATCTGCAGCAATAGGCACAGGTGTCAGGAACAAGCCAGGAAACAGTTCATCACAATGTGAAGCCCTTCCCTATCTCGACTTTTCACGATCAGTGATATCAGGTTTCAGAAGGCTTATCAAGGAGCTTCATCACCATGGCTGAAAGTACAGCAGTCCACCTCCAGCCAGTAACCTCCCAGGCAATAAATAATCTACAGATGGTTTAAGACACATCCAGGAACACTGCATCTGGGCTGTCACAACAGAAGCCAACGACTTAGCGGAAGATTATGCCTCTCAAGAAGAATCTAAATTCAAAGCTTTGTTGCACCTTGCAGAGGCAGACACCAACACTGGAGAGGCAAATGTCCTCATTGGTCATAGTAATGGCTTAAATATTAAAGCCATTCATTATGTAATTCATCATTTGAAGTCTACTCCCTTGAAAACAGTAAAAATGTTCAAAGGCACAATCAGGGAATTAACAATGACAGTGAGAGTGACACATGTTATCCTTAGCAGCATATTAGCATGTCAGCTTCCTCACTATCTCTCAATCAATAGCAACCAAAAAGAACATTGGACAGGGTACTTTCTAATTGGTGAAAAACTGGAAACAATGGAGATCCAAAGAGACTTTGGGGATCCAAGTTAGCGGATCATTAAAATGTCATGACAGACTGAAGAAATGCAGTTGAGCATTCAAGAGGGCATTGAATGATTTTTGGGTGGCAATGATGTGTAAGGATATAGGGAAAATGCAGGAGATTGAAGATTGATACTAGATGGTGGAGTCAGACTAAATAATAAGAGTCAATGCAGGCAAGAAAGACTGAATGGCCTCCTTCTGCATTGTTATAGTTCTGTGATTCTGTGACAGACAGAAAGTAATCAAAAAGGCTCATGGAATTCTGAAATACATAGGGGTCTATACTGCAAGCAGGTAGAATTCATTCTCAGCTACACAAAGCCCTGCTTGGAATATGGAAGGAATGCTGTGAGCAGTTCTGTGTATCATACCACCAGAAAGACATATTTGTTTTCTTGAGAGGCATAATCTTCCGCCAAGTCGTTGGCTCCTGTTGTGACAGCCCTGATGCAGTGTTCCTGGGTGTGTCTTAAACCATCTGCAGATTGTGTGGAGTGCAGCATAGATTTAACAGGACAACAGCTAGACTCCACAAAATAAATTAAGAGGAGAGATTACACAAATCCTACCTGGTCTCCTTCTTTTGGGAATGTGATTTTAGTTCCTGGTTTCCAGCCTTGTTTAACCTGAATGGTCAGGATCTTATCCTTAATACTTGAAGTGTGACCATCTTCATTCATAACCTGTTTGAAAAGTAATGAAGTCAATGGAATTGTCATTAAACACTTTATATTATTAACAAAATAATATTGTAATAAATAGTTAGAAATTTAACATGCCCTTAAAAGTTAAATTCATCTTTTTACAAACCTAGTAAGACATGTAATTATGTGTTTGGAGACTTGCAGGAAATGTCATAGATTCCATATTTGTTTACCAAGACATGATGTATTAGAGGCTGATACTATAAGGGTCTGGGAATATCCACAACTTAAACCATGATTTAAACCTTGTGCTTAGTCAGCTGATTGCCACCAAAGCAACCTATCATTAACTTCACAAGGAGGAAATTAAAAACGCTGAGTGTTGAATCCTGATTGCTACCCAGTGGATTGTTCTGGCAAGTATGTAAATCAGGAACCTAGGTGTGTCATTAATCAGATCCATGAAACTGTCTTACTAATCCTTGGAAAAGATGGTTACAGACACCACTATATGTATCACTCTATGATTTCCACAAAAACATGTTTAGTTTCAAGTAAATAAAATAGTCCATGATATTATAAATTAATATTATAATACACATTAGAATTTACCTTTTTCAGTATCCATATAATAATCCTCCTCAGCCAATGATTCTCAGAGGAAAAAGCCAGTAAAACAAACAATAACACTTGGAAATGAATAGAGAGTCATACTTGTTCTCTGTTTTGAACTACATAATATGGGTTGAAACAGTATGTCTCAATTGCCAGTTTTATTGATGTTCTCTTTATATGTACCACCTATTACGATAACTAGGGGGAGGCAGTGGTGTAATTGTCATGTCACTGGCATAGTATCCAAAGTTCTGGACTAATGTTCTGGGAGCAAGGGCTCAAATCCCACCATTGTGTCAGTTGAGAATTTAAATCCAATTAATAAATCTTGTCTCAGTAATGTGCCATGAAAATCTATGTCACCATGATATATAACAACTCTGTCTCTCCAAAATGTATGTTGATTTTCATAAAAATTCTGCTTCACTTTAGGGAAGTAAATCTGCTGTCCTTATCCAGTTTGGTCCATATGTGACTCCAGACCCAATGTTACACCAATGATTGCTAACAGTCCTCTGAAATGTCCTGGCAAGCCACTCAGTTTATGAGCAATTAGGGATGGGCAACAAAACCAGCAATGCCCACATCGAATAGAAGAATAAAGAAAAAATTCGCTATATCATACATACCAGATGATCTGAGATTAAATTTTGGATCAATTCTAAGTTAACTATAGTTGTTGGTCAAACAATAGCTAAAGTACTGTAGTTACACTCACTGAATCCAATTCCCAACAAATTTCCAATCCCAAGCTGTGCCATAAGATAAAAATGCAACTGTAATATTCATAGTAATTCCTTGAAGTAATATCACTATACCCTGCGTGAAATTTTGATCTTCTTCATGCATCCATGATATAAATCTTCTAAAGACAAATAGAGATCCTTTTCGATAGGGGGATCTTGTTTCTTAACTCCTCGGCCTCGTAGCCCTCCAAATCCCAAACTTACATCTCCTTCTGAATCAAAAAAATCTGCAGAGCAAAGGGTGATAACTTTCAGTAATGGGCATCTGTGGCAGAGCACTACATCTAGTCAGTACACTTTTGTACAATTCATTTTGAAACAGTTTCTGTTTAAATTCACTTTGCCTTCCAATTGCTTGCAAAAATAATAGTTTGCCATGTTGTTCAATTGCATTAATTAAAGTCATATCAGGCTGTCAAAAAACCATGAACACTATAAGATAGATTTTGCAGCCAAAGGTCAGAGAAATTCAGATAGGCAAAACATACAAAAATGTTGGCCAGTTAGTGTATCCACTGTTCTTTGGAATATACTCATATCTTGCCACATAATTTTTCACACAATCAAAGAAATTTCCAGTCACATGAATAAGAAAGGGAATTTGGCCAAACACAGTCAAATGGGATTAGTTTATTTTGGGAAGTGCAAGTTGGACCGAAAGGTATATTTCTGTACTGTATGACTCTATGGTTCTATAACCTCTAAATGGAGGTTCACTTTAAATATCAAAAGAAGCTCGATCCAAGAAGACCACTTGAGGGAAGTCATGCCTGACAAGTCATGTTCCTGCCATCTCTGTGTTCAAATTGGAAAATATTCAATTGCAAGTGTTCACATTTATTTGTTCCTTCAAATTATAGAGGAGGAGGTGCAGGATGTCTAAAAGCGCATAAAGGTGGATAAATCCCAGGGACCTGATCAGGTGTACCCTAGACCTTTTTGGGAAGCTAGGGAAGTGCTTGCTGGGCCCATAATCGAGATATTTGTACCATCGATAGCCTTGGGTGAGGTGCCAGAAGACTGGAGGTTGGCTAACGTGGGAAAGGTGGCAAGTCTGATGTCGGTTGTGGGTAAATTGTTGGAGGGGATTTTGGAAAGATAAGGAAAGATATTTGGAAAGATATTTGGAAAGATAAGGATGGATTAGACAATGGACGCATTATGGGCAGCACGATGACTCTGTGGTTAGCACTGCTGCCTCACAGCGCCAGGGACCCAGGTTCAATTCCCACCTTGGGCGACTGTCTGTGTGGAGTTTGCATATTCTCCTTGTGACTGCGTGGATTTCCTCCAGGTGATCTAGTTTACTCCCACAATCCAAAAGATGTGCAGGTCAGGTGAATTGGCCATGCTAAATTGCCCACAGCATTAGGTGCATTAGTTTGGATTAGAGTGGTGCTGGAAAAGCACAGGAGGTCAGGCAGCATCTGAGGAGCAGGAAAATCAACATTTCGGGCAAAAGCCCTTCATCAGAAATTGAGGCAGGGGACAGTGCTGAGCTGGAAGGTTGGAACTGGAGTAAGGGAAATGAGGAAACTGGTGAAGCCCACATTGATGTCCTGGGATTGAAGTGTTCTGAGGCAGAAGATGAGGGTGGTGAGGGAGCGGCGGTGGAGGAGGCCAAGGACCTGCATGCCCTCGGCAGAGTGGGAGGGAGAGTTGAAATGTTGGGCCAAGGGGCGGTGGGGTTGATTGGTGCGGGTGTCCCAGAGATGTTCCCTAAAGCGCTCTGCGAGGAGGCGTCCTGTCTCCCCAATGTAGAGGAGACCGCATTGGGAGCTACGGATACAATAAATGACATTGGTGGATGTGCAGGTGAAACTTTGATGGATGTGGAAGGCTCCTTTGGGGCCTTGGATGGAGGTGAGGGAGGAGGTGTGGGTGCAGGTTTTGCAATTCCTGAGGTGGCAGGGGAGTGTGCCAGGATGGGAGGATGGGTTGTTGGGGGGGGCGTGGCCCTGACCAGGTAGTCATGGAGGGAATGGTCTTTGCAGAAAGCGGAAAGGGGTGGGGAGGAAAATATATCCCTGGTGGTGGGGTCCGTTTGGAGGTGGCGGAAATGTCGGCGGATGATGCGGTTTAAGCAAAGGTTGGTAGGGTGGTTAATGAGGACCTGTGGGATTCTGTCCTTGTTATGGTTGGAAGGGTGGGGTTTGAGGGTGAAGGTGCAGGATGTGGATGAGATGCGTTGTAGGGCATCTTCAACCACGTGGGAAGGGAAATTGAGGTCTCTAAAGAAGGAGGCCATCTGGTGTGTTCTGTGGTGGAACTGGTCCTCCTGGGTGCAGATATGGCGGAGGCAGTGGAATTGGGAATATGGAATGGCATTTTTGTAGGAGGTAGGGTGGAAAGACGTGTAATCCAGGTAGCTGTGGGAATCGGTGGGTTTGTAAAAAATGTCAGTGTCAAGTCGGTCGTCATTAATGGAGATGGAGATCCAGGAAGGGGAGGGAAGTGTCAGAGATGGTCCAGGTGAATTTAAGGTGTGGGTGGATAGTGTTGGTGAAGTTGATGAACTGCTCAACCTCCTCGCAGGAACACGAGATGGCGCCGATGAGTTATCAATGTAGCGGAGGAAGAGGTGGGGAGTGGTGCCGGTGGGGCGCATATGTGTGCCCATGGCTACCTCTTTCGTCTGGAGGAAGTGGGAGAATTCAAAGGAGAAATTGTTAAGGGTGAGGACCAGTTCAGCCAAACGAATAAGAGTGTCAGTGCTTTGTGATTTTTAACTTTTGTTTCCCTGCCACAGCATTCCTTCAGAATGTTCTTCAGGAAATAGTAACAGGACATTTGGAAAGTCAAAACATAATACATCGATGTCAGCATGATTTGATGAAGGGTAAATCATATCTGACTAACTTGCTAGCATTCTTTGAAGATGTAACAAGCAAAGGGGATAATGGGGATCCTGTAGATGTGTTGTATCTGGATTTCCAGAAGAGATTTGACAAGGAACTGCACAAACGGTTAATACACAAGGAAATGAGGTAATTTATTCTCTTGGAAAGAAGATTGGCTAACCAAAAGGGGCAGCATGGTGGCAAAATGGCTAGCATTGCTGCCTCACAGCGCCAGGGACTCAGGTTCGATTCCACCCTCAGGCAATTGTCTGCATGGAGTTTGTCTGTGCGGGTTTCCTCCAGGTACTCCGGTTTCCTCCCACAGTTAAAAGATCTGTAGGGAAGGTGACTGGCTATGCTAACTTCCCCTTAGTGTCTAGGGATGTGCAAGTTAGGTGCATTAGCTGTGGGTAATATGGCGTAACTGGGATAGGGTAAGAGGCTGGGTCTGGGTGGGGTGCTCTTTGGAGGGTTGGTGTGGACAAAATGGACTAAATGACCTGCTTCCACACTGTAGAGATTCTATGAGAATAACAGAAAGCAAAGTTGAAATAAATAAGTCTTTTTTCTGGTTGGCAAGTCATAAATAGTGGGGTTCCACAGGGTTTGGTCCTTCGGCCCCATCTGCTTACTATATATCAATGTCTTGGATGCAGAGATAGAAGGTACTATAACCAAATTTGCAGATGACACTAAAATAGATCAGAAAGTAAGTTTGAATAAAGAAATAAGAAATTGACAAATGGACATGGATAGGTTAGGGGAATGGGCTAAAATTTAGCAGATGAAATTATGTGGATAAGTGTGAGGTTATCCATTTGGTGGGAAGAATAGAAAGGAGGTGAACATTGGGAAGATTGCCACTATCATTGTACACCCCAGCATAAATTCTGCTCCATCTTTAAACAATTCTCAATCTCAATGTATCTATCTAAATGGACAGAAACTTCAAAGTGCTTAGATGCAGAGGGATCCCCATTCAGGGATTACAGAAAACTAGTATGCAGCTACAGCGGGCTAGTAATGCAAATAGAAAGTTTGCATTTATTGCTAAAAGAATAGAGTGTAAAAGTGAGGTAGTGGTGCTGCAACTGTACAAGGCAGTAGTGAGACCACACCTGGTGTACTATGTTCAGTTTTAGCCAATAATTGGGTTTAAGCAGAGGCAGGAAATCAGTGAATTTTACATATTCTACCTTATTCAAATAAATGCTCCCTGCTTCCAAACCTGCCTTGCAGTGGGCACTGAATTTCACATGTTGACACTGGTACAAAAGCAAACTATTTTAAGTTCAGATTAAACACATTGATAGAACAGAATAAATAGGTTTATTTTACTCTATGACGCATTTAACCTAGGACTACGTGAAATATCTTTTAATACTAACATCCTTCATTTAGACACATAGAAAAATATCACATTTGAAAATGTCTCTTATTTGTTAGAATTAATTAATGTCATTGCATCACCAAGGGACAAGACACTTTTGAGTGGAACTGACATGTTACCTACTTTAGTTTCTATCAACATTGGCTCAGCAAAGCCCTGTATCCTATTTGTTCCTAGATTCCAAAACAAAGCGGTCAATGACTGAATTATATCACCACTGTGTGCCTGGCAGCATGCAGCTGACAAGGTGACACATTAATGGATAGCATTTGACTTGGATTGACATCTAATAATAATTTCTATTTATAGAACACTTTTAGTGTAGAAAAACACAATGTCATTTTACAGAGGGAATAAAATTGTTCAAATGTTCTTTTTTTTAAAAAATCAATGGACATCAAGGGACGCTGGTCGAGTCATTTTGGGTTTTGAGAACTGTTTAGAGATGGAGCAGAATTTATGCTGGGGTGAACAATGATAGTGGCAATCTTCCCAATGTTCAGCTGGAGAGAGTGTTGCCTTATCCATTCTTTGCCAGGTAGGATGTATGACAGAGGAGGTTGTCAATCTGAAATAGAATCAATTCTCAATAAATAGCTGGCGAATAATAGTACTGAGGCTCATAAAAATATTAATAATGAAATTCTGTATAAAACAAAAATAGAATCAATTTGAAATAAAAACTTGGTGAAGAATAATATTGTATCTCATAAAAAACAGTATTGATAATCAAGTTCTGTTTAAAACACAACTATTTCACAGTTGATTGGACAACTTTACAAATAGAATCCGACTGGTCAGAGTTGAATAATGTAAGTTACCACATCATTACACTTGGTCCACGTGATTGTTTCAAATCCATAAGACGTAGAAGCAGAAATAGGCCATTTGGTCCATCAAGTTGGCTCTGTCATTCAATGAGATCATGGCTGATCTAATAATCATCCAACTCCAATTTCCTGCCTTCTCTGCATAACCCTTGATTCCCTAACTGATTCAAAACGTGGGGACATCAAATTTGCATTCCTACACCAGAAGCAAAAATCAGGGCTACAGTCTGACTGAAAGGAATTGACATTTCTAGCCCAAACCAATTTCTCGATGGCTGGAGAAAAGTTTTTAAGGAAGTCAGCAACTTCTCCTAATTAGTGCACTGATTAAGTTAAAAATTTGCATTTTTGATTACCTACTTTCTGTAAAGATCTTCAGGAATAAACAGTCTTGTTTAAATGCCTCGGAGAAAGTGAAGACTGTAGATGCTGGAGATCAGAGCTTAAAATGTGTTGCTGGAAAAGCGCTGCAGGTCAGGCAGTATCCAAGGGGCAGGAGAATCGACGTTTCGGGCATGAGCCCTTCTTCAGGAATCCTTCAGGTTGTTTAAATACCTCTCTTGTTCAGTTTTTTACAGACTTTTTTGGATAAATTTAATTTGTTTTAAATATATACCATTGGGACTTAGAATTTTAATCATAATTCTGACAGAGAAGGCAAAAAGACAAAAAGCAAACATAGCACACAGTTCCAGTTATGTCCACACTGTTGATAAAATCAATGTAATCAAATCTTAGTTTTCAAATTTTCAATTGGCCCAGCTTCCATAGCTATTTGGAAAAAAGTACCAGATGTCCATTAAAAAAGGTCTTCCTCATTTATATCCTGAAAAGTTTAAGATAATATTCCTTTTGTTCTGAATTCCCCAGCAGAGGAAATAGTTTTGTAGCTACCTTATCAAACCCCATAATAATCTTAAAAAGCTTAATTAAATCATATCTCAATTTTTCTAATTTTAAGGAAATAATCTTCATAGTTTTTGTGTGTCAGAGGACTGCTATCAAGGAGTAGGAAAATCTACCCTTATTGGCTAGCACTGCTGCCTCACAGCACCAGGGACGCGGGTTCAATTCCCGCCTCGGGGGACTGTCTGTGTGGAGTTTGCACATTCTCCTTGTGTCTGCATGGGTTTCCTCTGGTGCTCCGGTTTCCACCCACAGTCCAAAGATGTGCAGGTTAGGTGAATTGGCCATGCCAAATTACCCGTAGTGTTAGGTGCAAGGGTAAATGTAGGGGAATGGATCTGGGTGGGTTGCTCTTCGGAGGGTTGGTGTGGACTGGTTGGGTCGAAAGGCCTGTTTCCACACTGTAGGAATCTAATCTAAATCGCAGATGATCTAGCTTCTTACAGTTAAAACAGTAGAATACAAGTCAAGAGAAGTTGCAATCAACCAGATAGCACTCCATACAAACCCCAGTCTTGAATTCAGCATGCAGGTCTGGTTGCTGCAGTAGAATGAAGTCATTCAAGTACTGAAGGCAGGCACAAATGTCATAATTCAATTTATAAGGAAACAGTGGAAAGTATTTTCTTCAAGCTAAGAGGCTGCCCAATATTACCACATTGGATACTCTGAGGTCATGAACAACACTATATAAAAAAGTTATTTCTTTGCAAAGAAGAGAATACATTCTGACATCAATTGGTCGTGTATATTTTTTACAAATTGTTACCGATAGGTATATATTTATAATTTCTAATCCAGTAGATAATGCATGTTGTAATCTGTGTTAATATTACTACTTATTGTTATTTAAAATGCTAATGTAAGTACCTGCAAATGGATTATCTCCACCGAAGAAGTCCCTGAAGATTTTGTTGGCATTTCCATGAAAGGTATATCCGGTTGTCCAAGCGCCAGTTTCACTAAATTCAGTAGGGATCCCTCCTTTCAAACCCTCCTCACCAAATTTATCATAGGTTGCTTTCTTTTTTACTGAAAAAAAAATTGAGTATTTCTCACATTTCAATTTATCTGAATTTCTAAACTTTTAAAATGTTATAATTCTCAATCCTACTAAAATTACTTAGAAAACCTAGTAAGTTAATCTGTGTGATAGATTGGCATATGGTAAGGATCTATTTATTTATGTAGATTTTACCTATATTCCTCCAATGTACCATATATCATCCTGATATAATACAGCAAATAAGGTTATTGTTTACCAACGACTGAAATTAGGCATCAAGTGGAATACTTCTGAATTATGAGTTTCAGGAGATGGCACGTTTGGATCAGTATGCAATTGATCTAAAACATTAATTATAATCAAGTTATAAGTACAATAATAATGCACAAAATACAAACCCTTGGGGAGATTCTGGTCACAGTACAAAGACAGCATACAATAAATATATCATAGTAACCATATTACGGTAATGATGTTCACATGAATCAAATTTGCAAAAACATTTGGCTTGCTTTGGCTGATCATGTTTTTCTCTATTTTTACAGCTCCCACTCATAAAAATTACAATACTCACAATCACTTAGAACATCATACGCTTCTGCAATTTGTAAGAACTTATCCTCTGCACATGGATCTGAACTTTTGTCTGGGTGGTACTTCAGTGCCAATTTACGATACCTATATGACAGATACAAATTATCAGTAAAATTCATCTCCGTTTCCATTTATTTCCACAAAGGTTTAAGGAGGAAATGCACTGTCCACTTTCATATATGCCATCCTACAAAACACATAAAACCTGATTATAACTGAAAAATAGTTCAAATAAAGACAGAAATAAAAGCAGAAAATGCTATAAGTATTCCACAGGCCTGACCTCACCTGTGCAAAGAGAAATAGAGTTAACACATTAGGTAATTGATCCTTCATTGGAAAATAAAGACTTCCTCAAGTTGACTAAATGTGTTTAATTCCTTTTCATTATATTGAATCTCTAAATTTTACCATTATTTTGTGATCAGATTCATCACTGAGTTTATTTTCTATGAAAGGTAAAGATCAGTCGCCTTACTTGTGACATGTAACAAAGTAAAAGTTAGAATGAAAGTACATGAAGTCACAGATTTCATGTTTAAGTTGCAACGTACGTAGGGACAACCCTGTAGAAATATTGTAAAATGCTGATGGTGGGCACATATACATGTTCAGTGAACACAATTCTTGTTGTGACAATGGATCAGAACCTCAAAGTATTTATAGATATGTTTAGTCAGAGTGTGTTGTTTTCAAAAGAAGAATTGTTAAAGAAAAATTTGGATTTAAATTCAGTGACTATCTGGCAAAGTCCTGTATAAAGCTCATGAAGCACATTTAAACCACCTAGGAAACTTAAATTGCCTTAAACTTAAATTTTAATTGCCTTAAACTTAAACTCAAATCGCCTAGTAAACAGAGTGGACCGTGATTTTTTCCAAGTACAAATATAATGAGAGGCAGATTGCCCAGCTTAGCAGCGAGCCTAGATCCTATGTCCTAAAATTATGTATCGAAAAATACATAGAGACAGTATTAAAAATCCAATTTCCGCTCTACTGAAGTTAATTAAGGGACTGAATGCTCTTGTGTACCATTCTGGATTTGAGCATTACCATTCTGTGAAAGTTGCAATCAAAGAACTATTCCTTAGTTACCCTTGCTTTGGAGGCAAAGGAAGACCCACTCTCACTTTGAGTGCTGAAAACCAATTAAAAGAAGAATAGCAAAGGATAACCTGTCATTCTGAATGTCAGAACTCAATCACAATTGAAAGGCATCTGAACTACAGAATCTCAAACAATGTATAAAACTATGAATCGTGAAACTGATTGTGCAAGTATCAATGTCAATGCTACTGGTAACCTCCATTGGCTGCAGGGTTAAACTATTGCTCTTTGCAAATAATTCAGACACTGATCAATATATTTCTTTTTTTTTAGACTCACCTCTTATTTCTAATGGCTATGTTATGTGTGTTGTATTACTGATCCTTTCTGCATTTAATAATTGATAAACTTACTCCTTTTATTAATTCAAGACAGACTGGTTAAATTGGCTTCTTTTTAAAAACATAACTTCATTTAAATCTGGGAGAAATGTATGAAATGGAAGTGGAGCACCTTACAGCAACTTATATGTATTAGTTCCATTAGAATACCGCACTTTGCAAATGTTCTCAAACAGAATCTGAATCTGAGCCACATATTATACTAGATGATCAAGGAAACTACTCTAACAGTAAGAAGGGATGACATTAGAAGTCTCTTCAAATGAAGCTATATGGGTAGATCTTAAAAACCATAAAGGAGGGATCCAAGATGGTGGCAATCTTGGAAGATCGCGTTGCAGAGCTCCGCACCTCAGCGCATGCGGGACAAGCTTTTAACCCGCCCTACCCAGACCACCGATGGAAGCTAATACCGGTTCCTCCAAGGATAGGATCCAACCCCTGGAGACGCAAGTTCGTAATTTGCTTGACCAAGTTGATGACCTTGAGAACAGGGCAGGAGGTAAAACATTCGGATCTTTGGTCTGCTAGAGGGTAAGAAAGGTGAGTGGCTGGTGGAATTTATTGAGGACTAGTTGCTGAAATTCCTCAACTTGGAGGCTGGAATGAGAGGCTTGAAGATCGAGAGGGCTCACCGGGTAATGGCTTGGAGGTCAGGTCTGGATCAACGTCTTCGTCCTAACATGGTGCAATTTCATCATTACAGAGATAAGGAGAGAATCGTGGAAGCTTCCAGAATTTAGGGGAAGGATCTAAAGGCTCTAATTTATGAGGGCTCTAAGACCATGTTCTTCCAGGACTTCTCAGTGGCGGTGATCCAGAAAAGAAAATCCTATGACGGTGTCAAGAGAAGACTGAGGGAGCTTGGGATCCAGTACTCTGAGATATCCGGCGGTGCTTTGGATCACCTTAGATGGATTTGGCAAAGGTGAGGACTGCTGGTGCTGGAAAAGTCATGCAGCATCCGAGGAGCAGGAGTTGTACATCTCTGACACATCAGAGAAGGTGAGAGACTTTGTGGACAAATTAACTTAATCTGAACAATTTAATATGTACAAATGGTAGTGTTGTCTGGGTATGTCTTTGTTTATTCTTTTAAAAAAAAAGAGGAAGTCCAGTCAGAGCTTTCTTTTCATATCTTTTTTTACTGCTAATATTCTGGTCTAAACTTTGTTTGGCGACGTTTGAGATGTGTACTTTCAACTTCCAAGTTGTTATACCGAAGGATGAGTGGGGTACCTATCCTTTTATTTTCAAAATTTCCTTATTCACATTGCTATTCCATGGTGTATTTTCTTTCCTTTCTGCCTGTGTTTGGGGTGCAGCTCTAGCTAGGAGGAGGGAAAATGGTTGGGATGGCTAGATGCCTACTTACAGGCAGCTTATGCCAGTTCAGGTATTTAAATGGCTGGGCTGCAGATTTGGTAATGTGATGGGAAGTTGGGTTTTGGGATGTATAGTTGCTCCCTTTGGGCAGGTGGTGAGTTCCCCTATTCAGCACCATTGGTGCTTTATTTGTTTGCTTTTGGGTTTTGTTGTTAGATCGTCTTTGATAGCTTTGTAGGTTTGTTAATTGTAGTGGTTTTAGTTTATGTAGTTTTTATGTTTGAAGGACACTAAGACTTGGCGATTTGTGGTTCGAGTTCCTCCTGTTTGGAATCTAAATGTTAATGCAGAACGTTATAGCTAATGACTTGATTAAATGGTGTACCTGGAACATCAAGAGGAGTCACTCACCAATTAAGAGGAGGTACTTTTGAGTCTTAGAAAGGAAAAGGTAGATATTGCTTTGTTACATGAGACACACTTGGATGATAGGGAACATTTGAAACTACAGCAGAATGGATTTACTTTTCATCTTTTAATACCAGAAGTAGAGGAGTGGCTATATTGGTTAGGAGGAATTTCCCATTTATGTTACTAGAATGTGTTAAAGACACACACGGGAGGTTTGTAATTTTCAAAGCCCTGATAAATGGGGGGGAAATATAGTATTTTGAATGTTTATTGCCCTGCAGCCCAGCTAGCAAATTTTTGGTAGATGCATTCTCCAAATTGATCAATCCTGATTCTCGGCATATCATTATAGGAGGAGATTTTAATTGTCTCATGGATCCCACAAAGGCCCCCCAATACCTACTGTACAAACTAAACAATTAGCAGATCTGTGTGTGGAGTTAGGGTTGGTGGACATCTGGAGGTGTCTCCACCCTACATGCAGGGATTTTACGTTTTTTTCCAATCCACACAATGTTGCACCAGGATTGATTTTTTCTGACCCCTGTGGCAACCCTGGACTTGGTGGCATCTTGTACGATTGGTAATATTACCATCTCTGATATGCCCCAGTGTACCTGTTGGTTGAGATTAAGGATGTTACAGTAGGCCCAAGGCACTGGTGAATGGATCCCTTTATCCTTAATGATAAGTTTGTGGAGTACTCTCTAGGGAATTTCAGGCATTCCTAGACATTAACACAGGCTCGGTTAGTAGCCTGTCCATCCTTTCGGAAACTGCCAAAGCCTATGTCAGGGGGTTAGTTATTTCCTACTGTGCCAGTGGGAAGCGGCAGAAGGGCGAACAGCAACTTCTCCTCGAAGCACAGTTGAAGGCAGCTGAGAAGGCTTACTTTGACATGCCTCCGTTGGTCAAACGACAGAGGGTTACGATGCAGCGGTCTGCATTTTTTACGTGCTCACGCAGACAGTAAAAATGGAGCTTACTTTCACAAAGCAAAGGTTATATGAGCATGGTGACAAGCCAGGCAAGTATCTAGTATATCTTGCCAGGAAAAGGAGCGCCCCTCAAGCCATTACGTTAATTAGGAAAGGGTCTGGGAACCTAATATGTGATTCCAAAAAGATTAATGTGGCATTCCAGAGATTTTACTCTAAGTTATACCAGTCTGAGGGTTGTGAGGATGGGTGGGCCAAGAGGCAGTCCTTTTTCAAGGATCTGGAGCTCCCAGGTGTGACCCCTGAACAAATCTTTTCTGAATGCCCACTTATCAGACCAAGAGGTGCAGGAGGCTGTGAAACAGCTTCAGAGTGGAAAGGCGCCCGGCCCTGATGAACTTCCCAGTGAATTCTATAAGGAATTTATAAACATCTTGTCAGGCCCGATCTTGACATGTTCAATGACTCATACAGTCATGATTGTCTCCTGCCATTTCTAAGAGAGGCCAATATTTTGCTTATTCTTAAAAAAGGTAAGGCCCTGGAGGACTGTGCTTCATACAGACCCATTTCACTCTTAAATGTGGACTTCAAAATCCTCTCTAAGACTCTTGTGTTAAGGCTGAAGACTGTGTTACCTTCTATTGTTAAAGAGGACCAGACAGTTTCCTAAAGGGCTGCAATTCCTCCAATAATGTTAGGAGGCTGCTTAATGTAATTCAAGTGTGTCAACAAGTCAATACAGGGATTGGTGATTTCTCTAGATACGGAGAAGATCTTTGACTGAGTTGAGGGGCCGTACCTTTTTTATACTCTGGAACAGTTTGGCTCTGGATCATTTGTCAAAATTTAAACCAGGGGTATCTTCAACATGTCCCAAGTGCAAGGTTGGTTGGACAATTTTACCCATCGTCTCTGTTCCTGTGGTAGGCTTCAAACACACTGGAGTGCTGTAGCAGGTGCAATGGAAGGGATTTTGGGTGTAAGGGTGGAGAAGGACCCAAACACACCTGCCCAGTGTGTTCCCTGTAGATGCGCATAAGAAAATCTTTTCAACATCCTCACTTTCTACACAAGAAAGAATATTTTGTTAGGTTGGGTGTCCGAAGATTCCCCGGGCCTGGTGGAAGACTGTTATGGAGCATATCTCCTTGGATTTTCTCACAAGTATGATACTTATGGTATTGTGTCAAATTTAAAAATCTATTTTTCACTAAATATATATTTTTAAAAATCCAAAAAGGAGCAATCATATTGCTGGGACTATACTTGAGGCCCCCCCTCTAACAGTCAGAAAGAAGTATAGACAAGGTCTTTTCCCTGGGTTGGGGGAGACCAGAACTGGAGGGCATAGGTTTAGGGTGAGAGGGGAAAGATTTAAAAAAGGGCAACTTTTTCACGAAAAGGGTGTATGGAATGAGCAGCCAGAGGATGTGGTTGAGGCTGGTACAATTACAACATTGAAAAGGCATCTGGATGGGTATATGAATTGGAAGGGTTTAGAAGGAAATGAGCTAAGTGCTGGCAAACGGGACTAGATTAATTTAGGATATCTGGTTGGCATGGACAAGTTGGACTGAAGGATATGTTTCCGTGCAGTACATTTCTCTGATTCTATGAATCTATGACTCTAGCAAAGTAAATATGAAGGCAAATTTCAGGGACATGTGAAATAATAGGATGATGATGAAGGTGATGGTTGAGGGGTGTTTTTCTGACTGGAAGTCTGTGTCCAGTAGCGTCCCACAGGGGGTCAGTGTCAGAGCGGTTGCTATATGTGGTTTATTTGAATGGTTAGATTTGCATATAGGAGAGTTGATCCATTAGTTTGCAAAACTGGTACAAAAATTTATGGGGTGGTAAATATTGAGGAGAATAACCTTAGACTGGAGGATATAAATGGGTTGGTCAGATGAGCAATCAGTGGCAAATGTAATTCAATCTAGATAAATGCGAGGTGATGCACTTGAGTAGGAGAAACAAAGCAAGGGAATTCACGATGAATAGTAGGACACTGGAATGCACTGAGGATGAGATAGATCTTGGTGTGCCTTGTACACTGGTCCCTTAAAGTATCTGGACAGATGGATAATGCATTTAGAAAGCATATGGTATACTTACTTTTATTAATAAAAGCATAGAGTTTAAGAGCAAGAACATGATGCTGGAACTGTATAAAATATGGCTTAGATCACAGCTGGAGTGTTATGTATAATTCTGGAATCCACATTATAGGAGGGATGTGATAGCACTGGAGAGGGAGGGAGAGGAGATTTACCAAGATGTTGCCTGGCAACGGAGTTTCGGTTATGAAGAAAGATCGGACAGACTGGGGTAGATTTCCTTGGAGCAGAGAAGATTGAGAGGGGACTTGACTGAGATACTTAGATAGGGCAGAGAGGAAGAAGCTTTTCCCCTTGATTGAGAGATCAATAATCGGGGCCATAGATTTAAAGCAAGGGACAGAAAGTTTAGAGTAGATATAAGGAAAATCTTTTTCACCTAGATGGTGGTGTGTGGTGTAAAATTCCAAGCAGTGGAATGTGGTGAAACGGTTAAAAATTATGTCCCAATACATGTGTGAATCTAACCGGAATGGAGGTGTTGCTTAGTCCCGTGTGAATCTTCTTATCTGTATGTAACCAGAATGGAATGTGTTTTTTAGCCTTGCTCTGCTGTTCACATGAATGTTTATATCTGGAAAAGAGTATATCAGCTGGAAAAGTCTCCAGTTCGGTGAGTCTGCTCCGGGGTTACGTTTAACCGCCGAGCGTGGGTTGTTGGCAACCGCTCTACGAGAACTGACGGCTCCCAGTTTTGGTAACATGTAGAGTGAGTATAAGCCAGACCCGTTGTGGCGACGCTGCGGGGAATAAAATGCCCATATTCTAGCAGACTCGCCTCTTGGTCGTTTGTTCTGTGTCAGACTACTCTCCTACGAACCTGACCTTGAGAATTTTTTAAAACATGGTGGGATTCTGGAACTCGCTGCCTGTAAGGGTGGTAGAAGCAGAAGTCCTCATTACATCTAAGAAGTATTTAGATGTGCACTTGCAATGCCAAAACATATAAGGCTATAGGCCAAGTGCTGGAAAATGGGATTATAATAGATGGGCGGTTGTCTTTGACTGGCACCGAGGCAATTGGCCAAAGGACCTTTACCTGTGATCTCTATGACTCTATGACCAAAAGCTTGCTCAAAGATATATGTATTTAAGGAACATGCTAAGGAGAAAAAAGAGAGATGAAAGGCAGAAGGGTTTGAGTGAGGCATTCCAAAACCTAGGGTCCCGGCACAGCTCACAATGTAATTTAAATTGGGAATGCTCAAGCGGGCAAAACTAACACAACACCGAGATGTCTGAGAGTGATAAGGCTGCAGGAGCCTGGAAGGATTACAAAACATGGTCTGCAGTCTAGAATAGTGCCATTACTTGAACAATAGAATCCTCAGAATGACAAGATATAATCTGCTCCTTTCTACTTGTTCTTCTCAGGCCATAACATATCTAAATGCAGGTGTCATGCCAATTGAGAGCACTAGCTCAATAGCTATGGATACTACTATGCATATGTGCCAACAATGATTAGAGCAATTTGAGATAAGTTTGAATCTGAATTACAGGTGATATTAAAATTATTGATTACTACAACACCATTTATATCTAGACAATCCTGTAGGAATATTGTGAAATGCTGACAGTGGGCATGATTTGGAGATGCCGGTGTTGGACTGGAGTGTACAAAGTTAAAAATCACACAACACCAGGTTATATTTAATTGGAAAAGCAGACTAGCTTTCAGAGCGTCGCTCCTTCATCAGGTGATAGTCGAAGGAGCGACACTCGGAAAGCTAGTGTGCTTCCAATTAAACCTGTTGGACTATAACCTGGTATTGTGCAATCTTTGACAGTGGGCATGTATACATGCTTATTGAGCACGATACTTGATACAACTAATTCCATTTTCTAGCCTCACTTATTATCAGCTTGTACTAATTAGTTATCAAAGAAACCTGCAATTGTTGCAAAATATATAGAAATTAGTCAAGTCAAAGGAAAGTGGAGCTACAAAAGAAGAGAAAGCAAATGTTTAGATTCCCACTTTCAAGCAAGATGGGGATAGAAATTGAATGACAAAAATTAGTTCATTAATAAATACAATTCATGAAGAATAATTTTACTAAATTGGCCAAGAACTGTTCATGTTAAAAACTTACGCAAGTGATATGGTACCTTAATACATTAATGCAAAATGGAAGAGAATTAAACTATACCCCTTTTCTTTTGCTGTTACACCATTGATAGTGTCATAAAATGTGAATCATAAAAAAAGGAAATATTTTAAGAGTGTAGGGAAAGGGGTGTCCATTGCCTTTAATCTCACACTCCTGCACCTCAATATAAGCAGCTCTACCTCCAGCTGACATACAAACAGAAATTGCTGGAGAAACTTAGCAGGTTTCGCAGCATCTATGGAGAGAAAGCAAGTTAACATCCAGTGAACCCACTTCAGAACAGACCCACAGCTAAGGAAAGACATGTTTGCATTGGTGGGATATCAGAATGGAACTACTAGAATGTTACCTGGAATCCAAGGACTAAGATATGATTACAAGTTACACAAAATAAGATTGTATTCCATGAAATTCAAAAGACTAAATGATAAATTCATATTATCAGTTACAGCACAGAAAGAGGCCATTCAACACATTATGTCCATGCCAGCTCTCTGCAAGAGTAAATTCACTAGTTCCACTCCCCAGCTCTTTCCTTGTAGCAATATATTTTTTTCTCCTCTGTTCAAAGTCATGATTGAATCTGTCTCCATCTCCCTCTCAAACAATGTATTTCAATTGTAAACACTTGCTGCGTAAATATTTCACCTCATGTTGTTGATTCTTTTGTTATTCACTTTAAATCGGTAACCTCCAGGTACCCCCCTTTGATCAAGATAAACAGATTCCCTCTATTTATTTCAACAAGACCATCTGTCAAATCATCTATTTCTTTAAGGGAAATAGCCATAGTTTTCTGAAACTATCCATGTAATCAAGTCAACCAATTCCAGAAACATCTTTCTAAATCTTCTTTCTGCCTTCTCTAAAGCCTTCATATGCTTTCTAATGTATAAATTCCAGAATTGGGCACAATACACAAGTTGAAGCTAAACCAATATTTGCTAAAGTTCCATCATATTCCTTGTTTTTATGCATTATGCCTCTATTTATCAAACCTGAGGCATCAAATTTCATATTAACCACTTTTTAAATGCCGTGATAAAAAGTTCACAATAGTAAGTGGAGTAAATAAAGTAAATAAAGATAACTATTTTCATTGAATGGGAAGTGTATGAATGGGCAAGTAGCATAAAGATTAAAACCAGATCTTTCAAGCATGAAATGAGAAAATACTTCTCCACACAAAGTGTGATAGAAGTGTAGAACACTCTTCTACAAAGGATAATTAATGCTAGATCATTCTCATTTCTGCAATGAGAAATTTCAGTAATGACAAATTTTGTCTTGGATCCACAGAACAATTGCAAGAAAATACCGATTCATGGGGAAAATCAACAGTTAGACCACATGAGAGGAGAATAATGATTGGTTTTCAAGCAGACTCTGATTGATGGTGGCATCGCTGTGGAGAATGTGCCAAATAATAATGATTGGCCGTCAACTACCAGGCTTTGTTTAAACTTTAACTGAGACAGGTTGACTCTGATTCTTCAGGGTATTGCCCTGAGAAATTAACCAGCAGACAGCTGTTACTTAATTTGTTGAGTTGGAATAGACACAGTTTTCTAACTGTCACAACAAACAGGGCCTGTATACTTATATATTCAAGTGCACCATACGTCTGACTAACAATACTAAAGTGGTTATCAGCATAATTCTTCACACATGCAACAAATACTATCACAGACTCATAAAGCCACATGGCATGAAAACAGATCCTTCGATCCAACTCATCCATGCCGACCAGATATCCTTAATTAATCCAGTCCCCTTTGCCAACTTTTGCCCATTTCTCTTTAAATCCTTCCTATTCATATACTCATGTAGGTCCCTTTTATATGCTGGAATTGTACCAGCCTCCATCGCATCATCTGGCAGCTCATCTCTGCGTGAAAAGTTGCCCATTAGGTCCCTTTTAAATCTTTCCACACTCACCTTAAATCATATGCCCTCTAGTTTTGGACTCCACCAACCTGGGGAAAAGACCTTGGATATTCACCCTGTCCATGCCCCTCATGATGTTACAAACCTATAAGGTCACCCTTCACCTCCGACGCTCCAGGGAAAAGAGCCCCAGCGTATAAAGCCTCTCCCTACAGTTCAAACCCTCCAACACTGGAAACATCCTTGTAAATCTTTTCTGAACCCTTGCAAGTTTCACAACAACCTTCCAATAGCAGGGAGACCAGAATTGAACACTATATCCCAAAGGTAGCCTAACCAATCTCTTGTATAGTCACAACATGGCCTCCCAACTCCTATACTCAATGAACTGACCAATAAAGACAAGCATAAGAAAGGCCTTCTTCACTATGTCTATCTGGGACTTTCAAGGCACTATGTACCTGCTCTCCAAGGTGCCTTTGTTCAGCAAAACTCCCCAGGACCTTACCATTAAGTGTACAAGTCCTGCCCTCATTTGCCTTTCCAAAATGCAACACCTCACATTTATCTAAATTAAACTCCGTCTACACACCTTGGCCCATTTGCCCATCTGTTCAAGTCTCATTGAATTCTGGTCACTGTCCACTACACCTCCAATTTTGGTCAAGAGTGTGGTGCTGGAAAAACACAGCAGATCAGGCAGCATCCGAGCAGCAGTGGAGAGTCGACGTTTCGGGCAAAAGCCCTTCATCAGGAATGAGGCTTGCTTCAGGTTTAACACAGTGTGGAGATATAAGAGGTACCGGGTTCCAATCCCAAACAGGTATCATTCCTGATGAAGGGCTTTTGCTCGAAATGTCGACTTTCCTGTTCCTCAGATACTGCCTGACCTGGTGTGCTTTTCCAGCACCACACTATCGACTCTAATCTCCAGCATCTGCAGTCCTAACTTTTGCCTCCAATTTGGTGTCATCTGCAAACTTATTAAGCCCATGTTCACTTACCCCTAAAACACTTATACAAATGACAAAAAGCTGTGGACCCAGCACCAATCTTTGTGGCACACTGCTGGTCACAGGTCTACAGTCTGAAAAGCAACCCTCCACATCACCCTCTGTCTTCTACCTTTGAGTCAGCTCTGTATCCAAATGGCTAGTTCTCCCTGTATTTCATGTAATCTAACCTTGCTAATCAGTCTACAATGTGGAACCTTGTTGAGCACCTCACTGAAGTCTATATAGAGCATGTCCACTGCTCTGCCTTCATTAATCCTCTTCTTTACTTCTTCAAAATCTCAAGTTCGGGAAAGTCGATTTTCCACGCATCCCTCATCAGACTTTGCCTTTACAAATATATGTAAATTATGTCCCTCTGGGTTCCCTCCAACAATCTGTCCATCACCGATGTCAGGCTCACCAGTCAAAAGTTCCCTGGCTTTTCTTTACCACCTTTTTTAAATAGTGGCACCACGTTAGCCAACCTCCAGTCTTCTGGCACCTCACCTGTGGCTTTCGATGATACAAAAGCTCAGCAAGGGGCCCAGCAATCACTTCCTTAGCTTCCCACAGAGTTCTAAGGTACACATGATCAGGTCCCACAGATTTATCCACCTTTATGCATTTTAAGATGTCCAGCACCTTCTCCTCTGTAATATGGACATTTTTCAAGATGTCACAATTCATTTCCCCAAGTTCTCTACCTTCCATATCCTTCTCCACAGTAAATACTGATGCAAAATACTTATTTATTATCTCCCCACATCCTGCAGTTCCACACATAGGTGGCCTTGCTGATTCTTGAGGGGCCCGATTCTCTCCGTAGTTATCCTTTTGTCCTTAATGTATTTGTAAAAACCCTTTGGATTCTCCTTAACCCAATTTGCCTAGGCTACCTCAAAGCTCCTTTTCGTCCTCTAGATTTCCCTCTTAAGTATACTACTATCACCTTTATACTCTTCTAGGGACTTTCTCGATCCCTGCTGTCTATACCTGACAATGGTTCCTTCTTTTTCTTGATCAAAACTGCAATTTCTCTTGTCATCCAGCACTCACTGCACCTACCAGCCTTGTCCTTTACCCTAAGAGGAACATACTGTTTCTGGACTCTCGTTATCTCATTTTTGAAGACTTCCCATTTACCAGCCATCCCTTTACCTGTGAATTTCTGATCCCAATCAATTTTTGAAAGTTTTTGCCTAATACCATGAAAATTGGCCTTCCTCTGGTCTCCTTCCTATCGGAAAGATGTTGTGAAACTTGAAAGGGTTCAGAAAAGATTTACAAGGATGTTGCCAGGGTTGAAGGATTTGAGCTATAGGGAGAGGCTGGATAGGCTGGGGCTGTTTTCCCTGGAGCATTGGAGGCTGAGGGGTGACCTTATAGAGGTTTACAAAATTATGAGGGGCATGGATATGATAAATAGGCAAAGTCTTTTCCCTGGGGTCAGGGAGTCCAGAACTAGAGGGCATAGGTTTAGGGTGAGAGGGGAAAGATATAAAAGAGACCTACGGGGCAACTTTTTCACACAGAGAGTGGTACGTGTATGGAATGTGGTGGAGGCTGGTACAATTGCAATATTTAAGAGGCATTTGGATGGGTATATGAATAGGAAGGGTTTGGAGGGATATGGGCCAGGTACTGGCAGGTGGGACTAGATTGGGTTGGGATAGCTGGTCGGCATGGACGGGTTGGACCGAAGGGTCCGTTTCCATGCTATACATCTCTATGACTCTATAATTGAATTAGGGTCACTAGTCCCAAACTGCTCCCCTGCTTACACATCAGTCACCTGCCCTGCCTTATTTCCCAAGAGTAGGTCTTGTCAGTACAGAATCAGAAAATTTTCTTGTACACACTTAACAAATTCCTCTCCATCCAAGCCCTTAACACTATGGCAATCCCAGTTTATGTTTGGAAAGGTAAAATCCCTACCATTACCACTCTATTATTCTTACAGCTAACTGAGATCTCTTTTAAATTTGTTTCTCAATTTCCTGCTGAATATTGCAGGGTCTGTAGTACAATCCCAATAAGGTGATCATCCCTTCCTTATTTCTCAGTTCCACCCAAATAACTTCCCTGAATGTACTCCCAAAAATATCCTCTAAGTACAACCATAGTATTATCCCTAATCAAATACGCAACTTCCCCTCCTCTCACACCCTGCTTTCTATCCTTCCTAAAGCATCTATACCCTGGAACATTAAGCTGCAAGTCGTGTCCATCCCTAAGCCTCGTCACAATGCTATCCCAGTCCCATGTTTTCAACCATGCCCTGAGTTCATCTGCCTTACCTGTTAGGCCTCTTGCACTGAAATAAATGCAGTTTAATTTATCAGTCCTCCATCCTTCTCTGTTTTGTTCCTGCCTGCCCTGATTGTTTGACTTGCTCCTTTTTCCAAATGCACCAGCCTCAGATTGAGGTCTTTTCTCACTATCTCCCTGGATCCCACCCCACTACACACCACCCCCACCCCAACAACCTTACAGGTTTAAATCCTCTGAACAGCTATAGCAAATCTCTCTGTCAGTATTCACTATAGCAACATCTCTACCAATCAAAGTCCAGTTGCCAACCTATCAGCACTTCCTTCTTATGCAATATACCTATTGGTTTTTCACTTGAATTGATATTGCTGTGATTTGTCCTGAAGAGTGCAAGACAAATTGTCAAAGTGCTAATGCAGAACTTGAATATTCAGCAATATTCAAGTTCTGCATTACCAAACGACTACTTATTCTGAAGATAGATTGCAGAATTTTGGGACTGTTTACCTTAGACCATAAGACATACGAACAGAAATTAGACTATTCAGCCCATCAAGGTAAAAACAATGACTGCAGATGCTGGAAACCAAATTCTGGATTAGTGGTGCTGGAAGAGCACAGCAGTTCAGGCAGCATCCAAGGAGCAGTAAAATTGATGTTTCGGGCAAAGGCCCCTCATCAGGAATAAAGGCAGAGAGCCTGAAGCATGGAGAGATAAGCTAGAGGAGGGGGGGGGTGGGGAGAAAGTAGCATAGA
>NC_057715.1:97238400-97289897 GCF_004010195.1 Chiloscyllium plagiosum | reverse complement strand
GAGTTCCTGGACTAGGTGGGATAGGACAGTGTCGAGGTAGGTAGAAATGAGTTCAGTTGGGCAGGAGCATGCTGAGACAATGGGTCGGCCAGGGTGGTCAGGCTTGTGGATCTTGGGAAGGGGGTAGAACCGGGCAGTGCGGGGTTCCCGGACTATGAGGTTGGACGCTGTGGGTGGGAGATCTCCTGAGGTGATGAGGTTCTATATGGTCTGGGAGATGATGGTTTGGTGATGGGGGGTGGGGTCATGGTCAAGAGGGGCGGTAGGAAGAGGTGTCCTCGAGTTGGCGTTTGGCTTCTGCGGTGTAGAGGTCAGTGCTCCAGACTACCACTGCGCCCCCTTTATCCGCTGGCTTGAGCCCATCAAGTCTGCTGCGTCATTCAACCATGGCAGATAAGTTTCTTGAGCCCCTCCTCCTGCTTTCTCCTTGTATCTTCTTGGCAATCAAGAACCTATGTATCTCAGTCTTAAATATGCTCAATGACCTGACTTTCACAGCGTTCTGAATTCCATGGATTCCTTGGAAGCAGAAGGTAAGAAGAGATATGAATAAAGCGTTCAAAATCATGAGAGGTCTGGGCAAAGTAGATGTGGAGACATTGCTCCCCTGGTAAAATATCAAAAACAAGAGGGCATAGATTTAACGAGATTGGTAAAAGTTAAGTGAATGGAATGTGAGTGAGTGGTTTGAACATGGAATTCACTGCCTGAAAGTGTAGTGAAGGCAGGTTCAATCAAGGCATTCGAGAGGGCATTATATGATTATTTGATTAAAAATAATGTGCAGGGCTATGGGAAAGGGTAGGAGAATGGCACTAAGTCATGGTGCACAATTAGAGTGCCACTGCAAACACAATGAGCCAAATGACCCCTATTTGCACCATAACAATTATGTTATGTTGTAAAATTTAAAATCTGCAATTGATTGCATTTGGCGTAACCAAACATATGAAGGGGCACGGGGCAAACCAATACGATAGCTTCCAGTTAACCCTGGACATTGAATACAACAGGAGTCCCAAATTGTTTCAGTATTGAATGGGGATCAAAATTTTAACTTTAATTCCTGGAAAACCTAAACTTAAAAGACTCTGATTTTGTTGTTTTGAGAGGATGCACCAAGATGCAAATTGTCTGACGACCAGTTCTGTTAGCTTATGCGGTTGGAAACAAAGCAGGCAAATCTGCCATGATCTGACTGAATGGAGGAACAAAGTTTGGGCCAAATAACCGACTCCTGTTCCTCTGTGCCTGGAAAGGACGAACAAAAATCACTCACGCTTTCTTAATATCCGCGTTCGTTGCATTCCTAATAATGCCCAGGACAGTGTAGTAATCCTGACCCATCTTCTGATCAGCAGTTTCCCAGTATATATTAAACTTTTGAAGGATGTTTGCTTTCCTCAGATCCTCACAGCGCTGTCTTCCTCGGCGGCGCCCGTTGCTGTGGCAACCGTCCGGTCTCACAAGATGGCGGCAGCGACCGCGGTCTCCAAGGTAACCGGCGCATGGGCATCTGGGAATTGTAGTTCCCGAGGAGGGTTGTTTTGTGCAGAAACCAGCTCTTCTACAGTTTACGCCTCATTGTCCCATGTTTTGAAATTATTTAATATAATGTGAACAATCTTTTGTTTTGAAAAGAACACATCTGATTGCTAAAATAAAGTCTGTACCTTGTAAATTTTTTGGTGCATGCTTATGTGCAGGTCAGGTGAATTGGCCATGCTAAATTGTCCATAGTGCTGGTTGCATTAGTCAGAGGGAAATGGGTCTGGGTGGGTTACCCTTTGGAGGGTTGGTGTGGACTGGTTGGGCCGAAGGGCCTGTGACTGCACTGTAGGGAATCTAATCTATTCTAAAAATCTAAAAAAAAGCCACCTTATTTTCAAAACTTCCAAAGTGGACCACTTTGCATCCTTGTGCATTCCCTTTCTTAAAACAAAAAAGTTTTGGTTTTTAAGTTTTGGTTTTCTTAGAGATAAAAGTAAATTTCTGGTTCCATTTCTATATTGTATTCTACATGGATCTCCTTTTTAGTCAAGTTCAACTAGAAATGATCCTGATGGTTTGAAAGATGTGTTCACAGTGACTCTCTTGACTAAATCCTGACAATCTCCATGCCTACTAGCAGTTAGAACAACATAAAAATGAACCTATTCTGATTAAGTAGGACACTTAGAATTATTATACTTCTAGATACAAAATGTAGAAGTTCCATTCAGTGCATTTCTCAGAGTTCGCATGAGATTAGTAACTTGACACATTGTTGTTCAGCACTTGATTATCATGTAGCAGTCAGTATGGCACCCTGATCTTATAACTGGCAAAGTCCTCACTGCTGTCACCATTTTAAATATTGCATGTGACCTGGGACATTTCAGTTGACAATCCTTTTGACATTTGTCAAACATGCATATCACTATCATTTTGATTTAATTTATAAATTAATTACTCTTGATTCACTTGTCTTTACACTTTACTGTGATACTTTGATTTTATAAAATAAAAAAGTACCACTATCAATCTTATATTTAAGCAACTATTTGTATGAAAAGTAAGATGGGAAGAAAGAAAACAATATTGGAGATCTAGACACAAACTAAAGACCTTCCTTTAAACACTAGATATATCCCAAAGATGTCCAAAGATGCACAGATTAGGTGATTAGCCATGGTAAATGCAGGATATGGGGATTGGTGAGATGCTCTTTGGAAAGTCAGTGCAGACTTGATGCGCCAAATGGCCTCTTTCCATACTTTAGGGATTCTATGATTCACCAAATTCTTTTACCAATCAGCTTCCTTCCCTACACTTGTATCACGCTCAGGTTCGAGATGTCAATCGGCTGCTGGTCTTACTACGGGTTGGCCTCTTGACCTACACCTTTCAGCTTCTCCCATTCAACTCTCCTCTGGAGAATTCTCTCCTTGCAGTAAATCTTCATGAATGCACCTTTGCACCAAATTTCCACCTTGATTGAATTTCCTGAGAGGTTATGCACTCAATCTTTTTCACATTCTGCTGAAAGTGAGGACTGCGGATGCTGGAGATCAGAGTTGAGAGTGTGGTGCTGGAAAAGCACAGCAGGTCAGGTAGCATCCAAGGAGCAGGAGAATTGCTGTTTTGGGCATCCTGATGAAGGGCTTATGCCTAAAACGTCGATTCTCTTGCTCCTTGGATGCTACCTGATCTGCTGTGCTTTTCCAGCACCACACTTGATTAATTCTGCTGAAGTCAAGCACGACCTCTGGAGGCAATTCAGGGATTTGAGAGATTCATTCGGACACTCAAGGTGGTTAGGGTCAGGTTCCTCCCCTCATAAGAGATGAGGAGCCAAATTTTGGGCATCCCACCATCGATATTGGCGGTTCCTGCTGAGTTTGGACTGTTTTCTCCAGGATTGAGAGTAAAGGGGGGATTGAATGAGATGAAAATGATTGTTGCAGCTGCTAGTGCTAGTGCTACTGGGGGGAAAGGAGGTGAGATTTCCCACAAGACAGTGCAGAGTTAGTGGTAAAGGGGGAATTGGATAGGTAAGAGTGAGTTTGGGAGATTTTACATCAAATTGTGAGAGTGGTAGAGCATGAGCATGAGCAAGAGCATTGGTGAGAGGTGTGTGCAGTAGTTGTAATGGAGTAAGGATGAGGTAGCAGAGGCAAGATGGTAGGACTCACTCTGGTGGAGTGGAGGAAATTATTGACCTTCTTTCTGTATTGTTGGGTGTTCCTCAAGATGGCTGAGACTGCCATGATGGTAACCTTGGATCAGGTTGTCCTCGTCTGGTGTCATTGCTTACTCTGCCAGTCCTGTGGAAAAAGTACATCCCTCCTCTCTACCACCCCATCCCTCCAAATCCCTGTCTGCAAAGCAGAGTATCAATTTCCCCTACTGAGTTATGTCAAGGGCAAATCGCATTAAAGGTGCAAGGCAGCTCCAACTTACCGTGCTTGACTAGATGTACAATGGCCTTTGATAATTGAGCTGGTGTGATGCCAGAAATCTCAGAATATCCCAACAGTGATGAGTACTTCCGATTACAATGAGTAGGGGATTGGGCTAGCATTTGATGAGAGGGGCATCATGTGAGAATGGTTATAGTTAATAAGGTGAGTTTGGGATAATAGCATGAGAAGACCTGCTAGGCCTCCTGAAGAGAAACTCTCATTAACAGAAGCCAACAAAAGTAACACTTTGCCAAAATATTTAAAATTCCACCCAGTATCTTCTAGCAGCCAAGAAATAAATACATTTATGTCTGTACATTGTGTGACGTTTCATTGTTCTTGTATGTTAGAAAAGTGATAAAGTCTGACAAGCTTCTTAAGCCAGATTGGCTTTTAGTTTCCATTATCCACTTGTACTGTTTTAAAATTTCAGCTTCGACCACTATTTGGATAGTTCTTTCAAATGTGAGATCTTCTTTTGATTGTAACAGTTAAAAGAAATGTATCAGAAAGTCAGATGACATTTCTATCACAAGGTGGTTCTCATTGTAAATCGCCATTACTACAAAAATCTGATGATGTGTAAAGACCATTAATAAAATTAATGTTTCTCAGGAAGCTGTATTCTTCTGCTAAGTCATTCTTTCTCCATCATGTGACTGGTACTCAACTTTAAGTAATTGTCAAATACCCTTACAATATTATCAAAGATTTGTTTCTCTTCTGTTAATTTTGTCATTTTAAAACATAACGTGCAATTGGATTTACAGAGTAAAGAAATATGCCTTTGCTGGGATTCTTTTGTAATCCTAAAACAATTCTATATTGCACAATTGTGTCTTCCATATAGTCCAGTTAAGATTAGATTACTTACAGCGTGGAAACAGATCCTTTGGCCCAACAAGTCCACACCGTCCCGCCGAAGCACAACCCACCCATACTCCTACATTTACCCCTTACCTAACACTACGGGCAATTTAGCATGGCCAATTCACCTGACCTGCACATCTTTGGACTGTGGGAGGAAACCGGAGCACCCGGAGGAAACCCACGCAGACACGGGGAGAACGTGCAAACTCCACACAGTCAGTCGCCCGAGGCGGGAACTGAACCCAGGTCTCTGGCGCTGTGAGGCAGCAGCCCATTAATTTCCCTATCTGAAGGATATGTGATTTTGGAAGTGTAATATCTTTCTTCCTTCACAAATGTTTAACTGCGGCTGTTTCTCTTATTTGAATAAATTACTTGGAAATTGTTGCAAGGAATTCTTTTTTGTAAATGTAACAGATTTTACTTTTCACTGTTGTTAACTTTTACAATCAGTTCAATTGTGTTCAATGTTCAGCAGGTAATTTAAATTCATTCAACTATGTCACTATTTTATTTAATTATTATATAACAATAATGAATTGCCAATAAAAAAAATCCTTAGTTTTGTTGTCTTTATATGTAGATTAAGTTCTCTCTTCATGTTTTGCTTTTCAGAAATCTTCCTTAAATGATGGTCATTAAAATTGAAAGAATAAAATAGAAATATCCTTCCATTTTGGTTGCAAAAATTATTTTCAAATTTTCAATTTATTGGAATGTTGTAAATTGTAGAAATATCTCATTTTAGTTTCTGTACAAAATAAACAAATATCTATACAAATCCCTCCATGATTACTGTATATTTGTCAGTGCTATAGAGGATATGCACCCTTTCTGCTTCATCTCTGTGTCATCCCACATTGAGAAAATGGTGTTACATGGAAACATAGGAACAGGAGTAAGCCATTCAGCCATTCGGGGCCTGTTCCATCATTCATTGAGATAATGGCTGACGTGTGGCCTAACTCCATATACCTGCCTTTGACCTGTATCCTTTAATACCTTTGCTTAACAAAACAATTCTCAGATTTAAAATTAATAACTGATCTAGCATCAGCTGCTATTTTTGGGAGAGTCCCAAACTTTTGTTTGTTGAAGTGCTTTCTGATATTTTTCTTGAACAGTCTGGTCCTAGTTTTCAATTTATATCCTTTAGTTCTAGAATCCCCAATCAGTGGAAGTAGTTTATCTTTATCTACCCTGGTTTTTCCAGTTACTATCTTGAAGACTTTGATCAGACCACCTCTTAACCTTCTTAATTCTGGAGAAAACAGGCCTAATTTGTATAATCTGTCCTCATAACTAAACCCTTGAAGTTCAGGTATCATTTTGTAAACCCACATTTTAATTCCTCCAAGCCAATATATTCTTCCTAAGGTGTTACATTTCAAGACAAGAATTTCAGTTGAATAAGAATTTTTCTGTTGAAAACAGTTAAAAATAAATTAAAATTAATAACTGATCTAGCATCAGCTTCTGCTTTCAATTTTTCCACTCATTAGTTGATATATACTGCTATTTTTGTTATTTTCTTCATGAGTTTGTGTTTCCTTAATGAAGACTTTTCCTGATATTTTAAACAATTAAAACAATGCTCTTTTGCTTAATATAGCATCTTAAGCCTTCTTTTGGCTTTTCATCTTTGAATTTCCCTTTTATGTGCAACATTTTATACAATTACATTATGGGACCTAAATCTGGTGTATCCTGGAATCAGCTTCTGTATCCTGGAATTCTGATTTCTCTGTGAGATACTGTTTGATCTTGTTGGAAATTGGGTTCCCTTTCAAACTGAATTTTTTTACTAATTCTAGTAATTCCTGTGTAGCTTACAGCAGTTACTTGTTTTCTCTAAATATGAACAATTTCTAATCAATATGACAAAAGGAAGGTGACAATAAGCATCACCAAGGCCATAATGTTCCATTTGCTTTGTGTTTCATTTAGCACCCTGTGTACCCTATTATCAATACAGTGATTAGGAAAATAAAAGTTTTGTTCTCAAAAAGAACGAAAGCTAACCTTCAGATAAAAGTGGACAAATAGGAACAGTTATGTTGATGTCATGAGTCACAGTCCTGTGTCCATTTGTTCAAGGATTCAAATGAGTGATTGACATTGCGTAAGCTACAACAGAAGGCTATTCTCAACAGGCAGTACTTGTCAGGGAGCTGTCTTCTTCAGATGGGAGGTGGACTAGAGGAGATTGAGGAAAGACCCAGGGAAATGTTCCCTAATACTTCAGCTACGGTACAGGAAGCTGCCTTCACAACTTTAATGAGATTGTCACATTCTGTGCTGACCATGTGTTCATCCTCTGGCATCAGTGAACCATTGTCAATTGTCAGAGTTGAATCTTTTTTCTCTAACTAATATGTCATATATAAACTGCTGCTTCTTAACAAACTTAATAAACTATCTAAAAATTTTTATCAATGGTCAACTATCTGTGTGAGGTGAATGGTCAACTATCTGTGTAAGAAAAAACCTGTCAAAATCTAAAAGTCTTCACCAGTTTTGTTTTCAAGATTTGTAGCTGATTTGAGGTTTTATAGACATGCACAGAGTGGTTATGTTTCCTTCAGCTTTTTTATTACAAGCAGCTATTTCCACTTAAGGTGGCAGGCACTGTGTGTTTTTAAGCTGCTGGATATTTTGAGATATGTTATCAATTTCCTGCATGATTTTTTTCTCTGTTGCTTCTTCCTGGGTGGCAGTGGATTTATAGAACTGAATACTTTTTTTCAGGTTACCATGTGTCCTTCTCATGGAAGAGGTGATCAAGCAGCACTTTGGGTTCTTGGGAGGAAGTTACTAGTTAGGCCACAGAGTGTGCAATCCTGGTTGCTGCACTAGAGAGGGTGCAGAAGGATGTTGCCTGGACCGATATGTTTCAGCTCTGAAGAGAGACTGGATGTGCTGGGGTTGCCTTCTTTAAAGCGTCGAAGGCTAAAGGGGTGAACTTGATTTAGGTGTCCAAAATTATGAACGGCATAGATAGTATCGATAGGAAGAAACATTTCCCCTTCATCGATAATTAGGGGCATTGATTTAAGGAAAAGGGCAGGGTATTCAGAGGATATTTAAGGAAATCTACTTCAACCCAGAGGGTAGTGGAGTACTGTATCCGGAACTGACTGCCTGAGAAGTTGGTATAGACAGAAATCCTCACAACATTTTAGAAGTGCTTTAATGAACATTTGAAATGCCATAACACAATAGGCTATGGCCAAGTGTTAGAAAATAGGATTAGTATAGATTGTTGCTTGATGATCAGTGCAAGTATGGTGGGCCAAAGGACCTGTTTCCATGCTGGAAATCTCAGTACCTCTATTCACGTTACACGACATCTGCCAAGTATTTGCCCATTCACTCAACCTGTTCAAACAGACTTGAAGCCTCTTTACATTCTCCTCATCACTCACAGTCCCATTCTGCTTTGTGTCCTCAGCAAATTGTTAATATCACATTTCATTCCCTCATTTAATCAATGAAATATACTGTAAATAGCTAAAGCCCAAGAACTGATCCCTGCTGTATGTTCCTTTCACTCCAAAATAGATCCATTTATTCCTACAATTTCCTATTTGCTAACAATTCCTAATCCATACCAGCGACATTCCTTCTAATTTATTTTTTTCTTCTGCACAGATCTCCGAGGTTCATGCACAGTAGCGATTTCTGGAACTGGAAGTCAATGCAGTGTTGCACGTTGGAATGTTGATTGCTATACACAGAATGTCAGAGTGACTGCACACGAAGCTTAGTGGAAATGTTGAATATCACCTCCAATCTTGTATCTTTTATCTTTGCACACTTACTTCTTTTGTGGGAATTTTTCAAAAGCTTTCTGAAAATCCAAATACTCACCGCACTCACTGGCCCTCCTTGTTTGTTCTATTACTTATGACCTCAAAGATCTCTAGTTTTTTTTAAACTCTAGTAGTTTCGTCAAACATAATTTACCCTCCATAAAACCATGTTGACTTTGTCTAATTTGTTGATGTTTTCTGGGTGTCCTGTTATTTGAGCTTGTACAGGACATTGCTGAGGCCTCTTCTGGAATACTATGTCCAGTTCTGGTTGTCCTGTTAGAGGAAGGATATTATTAAGCTGGAAATGGTTCGGAAGAGATCTACCAGGATGTTGCTTGGTGTGGAAGGTTTGAGTTATAAAGAAAAGCTGGATAGGCTGGAACTTTTTTCACTGGAGCATAGGAGGTTGAAAAGAGACCTTATAGAAGTTTATAAAATAATGAGGTGTGTAGATAGAGTTAATGGTAGTTTCTTCCTCCTAGGGGGATTTCAAGGCTAGAGGGCACATTTTTAAGGGAGAGGAGAGAGATTTTAAAAAAGACATGAAGGGCAAATGTTTTACACAGAGGGTGGTTCGCATGTGGAATGAACTTCCTGAGGAAGTGGTGGATTAATGTTTACAATGTTAACAATGTTTAAAAGACATTTAGGTAAGTACATGAATAGGAAAGGTTTGGAGGGATATGAGCCAGGAGCAGGCAGTTGGGACTAGTTTAGTTTTGGATTATCTTTGGCATGGATTGGTTGGACCGAAGAGTTTGTTTCCGTGCTGTATGACTCACTGACTCTATAATAGACACTAGCGTTTTCCCTATAACTGATATTAGGCTAACTGGTCTATTATTTCCTGTTTTCTTTCTCTCTTCTTTTTTTAAATAGCAGTGTTACATTTGCCACTCTCCAATCATCAGGGATTATTCTAGAATCTGCAGAATTTTGAAACAGCAATTAACACAAACATTATTTTCGTGTAATTTATATAATTCGTCATTGGGTTGCAAAGTGACATAGTCCAAATTCAAAGCGAGGCAAATCTAAACAAGGGAAACTACAAAGGCATGAGACATTAGTTGGCTATGATGGGTTGGGTAACTTCATTAAAAGAATTATGGTGAATAGGCAACAGCTAATATTTAAGGAGCCGACATATTATGCACATAAATTATCAGGCTCTGAGGATTTATCAGCATTCAATAATTTCTCCAGCATGTTTTTACCTCAATACTGGTTTCCTTCAAATCCTCCTTCTCACCAATTGCTTGGTTCCTGAGCATTTCTGAAAAGTTATTTCCTCCATGAAAGAACTAAAGCCCTTGAAGACAGAAACAGGGGAATATGTTATGGGGAACAAAGAAATGGCAGAAGAATTGAATTGTTACTTCAGATCTGTGTTCACTGGGGAAGACACAAGCAATCTCCCTGAGGTAACAGTGGCTGAAGGATCTGAACTGAAGGGAACTTATATTTGCCAGGAATTGATGTTGGAGAGACTGTTAGGTCTGAAGGTTGATAAGTCCCCGGGGCCTGATGGTCTACATCCCAGGGTACTAAAGGAGGTGGCTCGAGAAATCATGGATGCGTTGGTGATTATTTTCCAGAGTTCGATAGATTCGGGATCAGTTCCTGCAGATTGGAGGGTGGCTAATGGTGTACCACTTTTTAAGAAAGGAGGGAGAGAGAAAATAGGAAATTATAGACCAGTGAGTCTGACCTCAGTGGTGGGAAAGATGCTGGAGTCTATTATAAAGGATGAAATTACGACACATCTGGATAGTAGTAACAGGATTGGTCAGAGTCAGCATGGATTTATGAAGGGGAAATCATGCTTGACTAATCTTCTGGAATTTTTTGAGGATGTAACTCTGAAGATGGATGAGGGAGATCCAGTAGATGTAGTGTACCTGGACTTTCAGAAAGCTTTTGATAAAGTCCCACATAAGAGGTTAGTCAGAAAAATTAGGGCGCATGGTATTGGGGGCAAAGTACTAACTTGGATTGAAAGTTGGTTGGCTGATAGGAAACAAAGGGTGAAATGTGAGGAGGATGTTAGGAGATTACAGGGTGACCTGGACAGGTTAGGTGAGTGGTCAGATGCATGGCAGATGCAGTTTAATGTGGATAAATGTATGGTTATCCACTTTGGTGGCAAGAACAGGAAGGCAGATTACTACCTAAAATGGAATCAATTTAGGTAAAGGGGCAGTACAAAGAGATCTGGGTGTTCTTGTACACCAGTCAATGAAGGTAAGAATGCAGGTACAACAGTAGTGAAGAAGGCTAATAGCATGCTGGCCTTCATAACAAGAGGAATTGAGTATAGAAGAAAAGAGGTTCTTTTGCAGCTGTACAGGGCCCTGGTGAGACCACACTTGGAGTACTGTGTGCAATTCTGGTCTCCAAATTTGAGGAAAGACGTTCTGGCTATTGAGGGAGTGCAGCATAGGTTCATGAGGTCAATTCCTGGAATGGAGTGACTACCTTACGCTGAAACACTGGAGCGACTGGCTTGTTTACCCTTGTGTTTAGAAGACTGAGAGGGGATTTGATTGAGACATATAAGATTATTAAAGGATTGGACACTCTGAAGGCAGGAAACATGTTTCCGCTGATTGGGGAGTGCCGAACCAGAGGACACAGCTTAAAAATACAGGGTAGACCATTTAGGACAGAGATGAGGAGAAACTTCTTCACCCAGAGAGTGGTGGCTGTGTGGAATGCTCTGCCCCAGAGGGCAGTGGAGGCCCATCTCTGGATTCATTTAAGAAAGAGTTGGATAGAGCTCTCAAGGATAGTGGAATCAAGGGTTATGGAGATAAGGCAGGAACAGGATACTGATTAAGGATGATCAGCCATGATCATATTGAATGGTAGTGCAGGCTCGAAGGGCAGAATGGCCTACTCCTGCACCTATTGTCTATTGTCTATTGTCTAAAGCAGTTTAATTGCTCCACATTTCCTTATTCCTCATTATCAATTCTCTTGTTTTGCACTTGAAGGAATTTACACTTTACTTTATTAATCTTTTTCTATATAAGTATAGTTATAGAAGTTTTTATGATTCTTGAAAGCTTAATGTCATATTCTGTTTTTCCCCTCTTAATCAATGTCTTGGTGAATTCTAAACTGATCACAATCCTGACGTTTGTTACTTTTTCTCGCAACTTTATTTGACTCCTTCTTCAATCTAGTACTATCCTTCATTTTATTTCTTAACCATGTAGAAAAACCTTAATCTGTTGGTTTTTGCATCAAAAAGAAATGTGTAACTGTTGTAACGCATGAATCAGTACCTTAAATATTAGTTGTTGTCTATTCACCATCATTCTTTTAATTAAGTTACCCAATCTATTGTAGCCAATTAAGGTCCCATGCCTTTGTAGTTTCCTTTGTTTAGATTATGACCCTAGCTTCAGATTTGGACCATGTCACTTTCCATTCTTCCCTGAAGGACCTCTCACAACCAGATTATTGATTCACCACTTCTCATTGCAAACTACTAAATCTAGGATAGCCTGTTCCCGAGTTGGCCCTTCAAAATATTGGTCTGAAAAAAATCACATACAAATTCCAGGAATTCATTCACTGCAATATTATTGTTAATATGGTTTGCTCAGATTATATGTAGATTAAAATAATCCATGTTTACTGTATTCCCCTTGTGTATGCATCTCTAATTTCCTGTTTCATGCCATCCCCTACCTTATCACTACTGTTTAGAGACAACCATTCTATATGCCTGTCTTTGACTTGTTTCTGAGCTTCCTGCTGTACCCACTCAGCTTGACTTCTTGCATTTCATAAATTCTCTTTTTAAGTCATGCTCACTTCTCACAGGTTATTATTGGTTTCTAGTGCATCATTCCGTCTGTAATAATACAGTTTTAAGCTACCTCCGCATTTCATTGATTTGCTGTCTGAATTCAGCACTGCCATTTTTTCTCCATCAAGTTCTTCTAGTTGGAGTATGTGGAATTGGAGTTTTGACCTAAGGCTTAGGATCTCTTGGATGGCTCCTCTGCTTTTTCCATATGCTTTTTTGAACATGCCATATTGTCCTGCTCAACATTTAATCTTTCCAGATCAAGACCTTTACTCTTGTTCTAAATTTTCATTTTAGAGTGCTGTACGTTCCTGGAAATATGTATTACTGGAGAATAACAACCAGTGAGAAATAACTGAGAGTTCAGTTTATTGTGCCTTCTATATTCTCATCTAAATCATTTTTGTAAATGACAGACAAAGCTTCCCATATTTTCTGCAGTTTGACCCATAAATCAGATGGTTCTTTCTGTTTGTGAACTCATCCACAGCTCTTGCAATTCTTCTCTCTGACTGGTGTGTCTTTGTTTGTTGCTGTTCCATTGCATTGACCCCGCTGCTGCCTTTCTCTTGACTTAACTGAAAGCTATAAGTTTAGGTAATCAACACCTTGATCTCTCTACTCGAGACTTCGAGTACTCCGAGAGTTTCTAAACCCGGCAATATTGTAATATCATCTTTCTGATCAAATTGTTTTGTACCTCAGAGTGTGCAGAGCTCCTGAATGAGCTGATCTATTAATATTTCATTGGATGCCATGAATTTACATCTTCTGGCTGTATTTTTCAATCATCTTAAGAAATTATCAGTAGGATCACCCGATTCTTGTTTCAGGCTTTGAAATGCATAATTGCAGATCCAATGAGTTGACTTTAGCTAGAGATTTGTACTACATTTTTCAAAGCATTTTTTTTTCTGGCCTTCTATCTCTCAATTATTAAACAAGTTTACCATTGGGAGATCCAAGATGGCGGCGATCTAGTAGGTCTGCCCTGCTGAGCCCTGAACCATAACCCAGGTAAAGTGGTGCATTTACTGTCCCTTGTTTAGCTATTATGGCAAAAATCAGCAGTCTTAGGTCCCCAGAATTGCCATGTACCAGTTTTGTTGATCAGGGAAGATGATGAAGGGAAAAGCGCTATGTGGATCGCAACAAGTGGGGCACTCCCTGCAGCAACAGACATGTGGGTGGCTGCAGTGCGGCCTCCATGAATGTTTCTGTGGATTTACCTGCACAGCAGAGCCTGGTCTCGGAATTTGTGAAACTCCAAGAGAATATTGATTCAGCGATGGAGGAAACCCGGACCAGATTGGAACCGATCTCGGCCATGCTGGAAAAGCATGAGCAGGAGATCCACGTCTAAGGCAACCCATGGAGGAGGTGGAGCAACAGACAATGGCTTCAGAGACTGCAGCAGAATCCTCAGCGGGGTCGGGTTCAGGCCCTGCAGAGGCAGGTTTGGGCCTTAGTGGAGCACGTCGACGACCTCGAAAATCAAGACCATCGGAAGAACTTCCGTTTGATCGGGCTCCCAGAACGGGAGGAAGGAGGCCAGCTAGTCAGCTATATGGAGCAATGGGTCCCACAGTTCTTGGGGCTGGAGGTCGAGCCGGGCCAGGTGCGAGTCAAGCGGGCCCACCGGGTTGCAGTGCACAGACCCAAGTCGGACCAGTATCCCCGTCCAGTCCTAGTGTGACTCCAGCACTATAGAGATAAACAAATGGTGTTGGAAGCTTCCAGAGTACTGGGGAAGGATCCACAGGCCCTGATATACAAAGGATCAAAAATTATGTTTTTCCAGGACTTTTCTGCGGTTGTGATCCACAAGAGGAAGGCCTTTGGTGAGGTAAAGAAGAGGCTGAGAGACTTGAATATTCAGTACTCTAAGATAACTGGCAGTGCTACGTTTCAGCCTTGGAGGGTCCGGGTTTAATTTTGATTAATCAGAAAAGACTTCCTGGACACTTTAAGATAGACTGGCTGGTTCAAGTAATGTGGACAATAGTGTTTACTTTGTTTTCTCTGCGATTTATGTTGTTCACCTGGCTTTGCTATTTTAATGTGTGGGGGAGGGTCCTCCTTTTTTCTCTTCTTTCTCCCTTCCCATTGTCCTCTTTTCTATTATTTCCTTTTCTTCTCTCTTTCTTGGTCTGGGATGGGGGGACGGTGGTTTGTTTTATCAGTACTGACTGGGGTCAAAGTATGGGTGGGAGGGGTTGTATGCCCACTTCTAATTTTCTAGTTATAGATACATGTATTTTTTTTACTTTGTTTTGCCTGGGTTTGTGGCTCGGCTTCAATTAGAAGGAGCCATGGTGGGGTTAGTGGGTAGTGTGAGTGCCTCCTGTGGATAAGGGGTAAGTCTATTCTTATTTGTTTTATGTGTTGGTTCATTATAGAAATAGGTTTTAGAAGTTTTGCTTTGGTATTTTTTACTGTTGTATTTTCTAGCTTATACGAATCTTTTACTGTTTTCACTCAGTGAGTTATGAGTAGGGTTCTTCCTCTCGGGTGTCATGGGCTGTCTTGGATGGCTATACTAATTGTTTGTTTAAATGGTGCACCTGGAGTATTAAGGGGAGTCATTCACTGATTAGGAGAAAGAAGATACTTTTGAGCCTTAGAAAAGAAAAGGTCGATGCAGCCATGCTGCAAGAACACATTTAGGTGATAAGGAGCATTTAAAGTTACAGCAGCGAGGTGTTTTTCTCATCCTTTAATTCTAAAAGCAGAGGAGTAGCTATACCCAACTATAAGAATCTCCCATTTCAGCTTTTAGACCAAATTAAGAATGAATATGGGCAGTTTGTGATCCTCAAAGCTTTACTATTTGGAGAGGAGTATGGGATTTTGAATGTATATTGCCCCCCGGCACAACCTCTCAAATTTTTAATGGATGCACTTTCCAGGTTGATGGCTCTTGCAGCATGTCAAATGATTATAGGGGAAGACTCTAATTGTCTTATGGACCTCAAGGACAGGATGCCCCGGGGCCTTGTGGGCATATCCCTGCAATCCAGAAAACTGATGGACCTGAGTGGGGAGAGAGGGCTGGTTGATATGTGGAGATGACTTCACCCTGAGGGTAGGGACTTTACCTTCTTCTCTAACTCACGTAAGTGCCACACTAGGATTGACGTGTGGTTTGCTCCACCGGCCTTTTTGGATTTGGTGCTGTCGTGTCGAATTGGGAACATAGCCATTTCTGATCATGCAGCAGTGTATCTGGAGGTTAAGACCAGAGGCAATTGGACAGGCTTGCGGCATGGATCCTTCCTCCTGAAGAACAGTAAGTTTATTGAGTATTTTTCGCGGGAATTTTAAATCTTTTGGGATATTACTTCGGGAATGGCCAGTAACCGGTCAGTGCTCTGGGAGACTGCCAAGGCCTAAGCATGGGGTTTGATTATTCCTTACTCGGCGACCTGAAGCAGCAGAGGCGAGAGCAGCAGCATATGATTGAGGCCCAGTTGAAGGCAGCCAAGACAGCATACTTTAACAGGCTATTTCTGACCAAATTGCAGAGGATTACAGTCCTCAGGACTGCTCTGAACTCTATGCTCACCCAAACAGCAAAGAGGGAGCTCTTCCTTGCAAAACAGAAGTTATTCGAGTATGGTGATAAGCTGAGTAGATACTTGGCATAACCGGACAGGAAGAGTGCCCCCAATCTATCACAACCATCAGAGAGTGTGCTGATACTCTCACTTGTGATTCCAAAAAGATTAACATGGCATTTAGGAAATTCTATTCTGAGTTGTACCAGTCAGAGGGCTGTGAGGGCAGGGCGGTGAAGATGAAGTCCTTTCAGAAGACCTTGGACCTCCCAGGTGTAACTTCGGAGCAGACGTCTCTTTTGAATGCCCCCTGACAATCCAGGAAATACAGGAGGCAGTGAGGAAGCTCCAAAGTGGTAAAGCACCTGGCCCAGATGGATTTCACAGTGGGTTTTAATAAGGAGTTTATAAACATGTTGGCTGGGCCAATGTTGGACACTTACAATTACTCGTACAGTCAGGCCTGCCTCCCATCCTCTCTGAGAGAAGCTAGTATCTCCCTTATTCTCAAGAAAGCCCCAGAGGATTGTGCCTTGTACAGGCCCATATCGCTATTAAATGTGGATTTCAAAACTTTGTCAAAATTGCTGGCATTGAGGTTGGAGAAAGTATTGCCCTCCGTTGTAAAGGAGGACCAGACAGATTTTATTCAGGGTCGCAAGTCCTCTAACAACATTGGCAGAGTACTGAATATGGTCCAGGTATGCCAGCAAGGGTCGATTCCGGGCTTGGTGGTCTCCCTAGATGCAGAGAGCGCGTTTGTTCAGGTGAAGTCACCATTCCTCTTTTATGTCCTGGAACAGTCTGATCTTGGGGAGGTCTTTGCCAGGTGGTTGGCAGTATTATATGGTGACTCTAAGGCAGCGGTTCCCATGAATGGCATAAAGTCTGACAAGTTTAGTTTTGGTAGAGGCAGCCAACAAGTGTGCCCCCTTTCACCGCTGCTGTTTACATTAGTGATTGAGCCATTGGCAGAGGCTATCTGGAGAGACCCAAATACAGTTGCTCCAGAGGTGGGATCAAGGGGGCATACAATCACCCTTTATGCAGATGACATTCTTCTTTTTCTAACCAACCTGATAATCACTTGTATTAAACGGGGCACAGATATTAAGTTATTTGGCTCTCTCTTGGGATATAAAGTCAATTTTATGAAGTCGGAGGCCATGCCCGTGGGGGTCTTGTCAGAGTACCCAATCTTGGGGGTGAAATCCGATTCCCTTTCAAGTGGTCACAGGGAGGTTTTCTGTATTTAGGCATTTTTATTGCTCTGGCCTTTGATCAATTATACAAATCTAATTTTGTGCAGTTGCTAGACAAGATAAAACAGGACCTCCAGCATTGAAAGGCTCTTCTGATAGCTTGGTTGCATAGCATAGCTCTGGTTAAAATGAATGTTCTTCCTCATTTATTACATCCCATGTGAATGCTGCCTTTGACGCTACTTAAGCAAGCACTACGGAGGGTTAATAGTTGGCTCGGTTCTTTCATCTAGCGTCACAGACGACCTCTTATTAAGCTTGCTAAATTGCAGCTTCCACAGGGGATGGGGGTGTGGGCTTTCCAGACTTTAAGAAATATCAATTAAATTCCCTATTATCCTCTATGATTGATTGGGCTTGCTCAGACCAGAGATCAATTTGGTTGGACATCAAGGCCTGGCAAAATGCCTCCTCATTAATTTGTTGTTTAGGGACAAGATGAGGACTGGCATGGAGCATTGCAGTAATTCGATTGTCTTTAACACGGTTAAAGCATGGAGAATGATGTGACAAAGTGAGGGCAATTAAGATATAACTTCCCTTTTTACTCCCATAGTATGAATGCCAGGATTTTGGCCAGGATTGATGGGTTCAGGCTTTAGGTTCTACGAATCTAGAAGAGTTTCCTGTTTAGGAGACTTATTTGAGGGGGAGGTCATGATGTCTTTGGATCAGCTGAGCCAGAAATATGAACTGTCTAGTAGGGACCTCTTTCATTATTTTCAGATTAGGGACTTTATACAGAAAATGGCCACATTATTGGTTAAACCCCAGAAGTCTGATGTGGAGAGTACTTTGGTCCAGAGGTACTCTCTCAATCAGTACCCTCTATCATTTACTAGGAGGTAATGTCTTGAATGGCATTAAGCGGCTGTGCCAGATCTGGACTCAGAAATTGGGGGTGGAGATCTCATCAGAAGTATGGGAGGATATTTGGGAGAACGTGAGGAAGATTTCATTTTGCAATAGTGCGCAGGCTAAGTAACCGAAAGTTCTCCACAGGGCTTATTTGACACGTGAGCAGCTTGCGAAAATTAAGAAAGGAGTGTCTCCAATGTGTCCCAAATCTAAAACAGATATTGGTACTTTTACTCATTGCTTGTGATCATGCCACAAGCTTCATAGGTATTGGGGCGCTACAGTGTGTGTTTTGGAAGGAGTCTTGGGAACCGAGGTCAAGATAACTCCGGTGTCCCTCCTCTTGGGTATGCCAAATCTGCCCTCTTTAGATGCGCATGGGAAGAAACTGTTTAATATTCTCTCATTATGTGCGAGGAAGAACATTCTGATGAACTGGCTATTGGAAAATCCCCCAGGACTTTCGGGATGGCGTAGTTTAGTTATGGAGCACATCCCCCTGGACTTCCTTACAGGTATGGTGCACCAGTAAACATAACTTTTTATAGGATGTGGCAGCCCTTTTTGAACTATATAGATGCAGACGCGTCGGCTATATTGATTAGAGCCTTTGTATAGCTGTGAGGTCTGTGTCTGGTGGGCTGGGGGGCCATGAGAAGATGAATCGTGAATAAATACGGATATACCAACTGATGCTCCCAGTGATGGGTGCTGACTGTTGTAATTTAATTTAATTTACCTTGGTTCAATCCTGTATTTTCTTTGTCAAATTTTCAGCATCTGTAATATTTTGCCTTTGTAAGAGTATAGTAAAAATACAAACCTGTCAAGACTCCTTTTGAAATCATCAGACAGAATCGACAATGCAGATTGAACATTTTCCTATGTAATGTCCTTGCTGTCATGTGTGTGCTGTCAATTCCAAAAATTTGCACTGAATTTGTATCAGCAGATGTCTTGACATCAGGACTTATGATTGCAGATCTGGTCAGCAGCTATCTTTTTAACAAGTTAAAAAAAAGAACACCCATCTTTAAATTAGTGAGTCAATTGCTTCACACTGTGGGGGTGTAAAAATGGAGGTGATTCAAAAAGCCTCTAATAATCATCTTCATTAAAAATATCGACAGAATAAATGGTTAGCAAGATTTGGAGAACATTGTTTTATTTTAGTTTGTAAAAAATATTTCTATCATTATTTCTTTTATCCTTTAGAGGAAAGGAGGTAATTACTTTGCAGTAACTAGTGAAACATTGTTCCCAAGGTGCTGGATGGTAAAATACTTAAAACATTAAGGCAGAGTGAACTGCAAGCCATGTCTATCATTTTACCATTATTCTTATGTATGCCCCCTTGACACTGATCCTTAAACTGTTTATCTGCTTCTACCACCCTGTCCTATTGTCCTGTCACTTAAAAACAAAAATCTCATGACATTATTCTACTTAATTAAAACTGCCAACTTTCTTAAATCCATCCTTCTACTTCTCTTTCACCAGAGTGGACCAGCCTCCTCGAAAGGAGGAAGAGAGAAAACAGTTAGCTGTAGGTTATATTACTTACAACCCTTGACCAACTTTGGGATTCAAATGTATTTTAAAACCTGCCAAACGGCTATGAAGTTACCCGATGGTCAGGAGCTAATATTGACAAACCTGCAGCAATTTTCAAGAGAATGCTCTGGGTTAAAATTCAGGTCAAAAAATGGTAAGTGAGATCTCTGGAATCATTTTAGATTTTGGAGTCAAAGCAAGGTTAATGCTTCAGGTCCAGTAATGCTTCTTCAAAACTTTTCAAAATGTTGCTTTCTCTCCACAAATGCTGTCAGACCTGCTTGTCGAAGAGTCTATCACCACCTTTAAAATATTCAGTGAAGCTCACTTCCACCACCTTCTGAGGCAGAGCATTCCAAATTCACACAGCCATTTGAGAATAATGAATTCCTCAATTTTTGTCTAAAAAGTGTAGATAGATTCTCAAGTGTCTTTTCCACTGACATCAATATTGTGCTTTTGTCGACTTGCTAATTATCTCATTCTGTTTTGGTGCTTTTGAGGTTTGTTTGGAGGCATTTAAATATGGTGACAAAGTTGTGTTGCATAGTAGATATTGGAAATGTGCCATAGTGAGAAGTACCAATCAGTCTTTGTCCTGTAGCCCTTTAAAAGTTGTAAAGCACAGACATTCGATGACTGCAAGGCTTCTCAATGACAATGAAGATGTACATCAAACAATCATTCCACTTCATTGCTCAGTTGTCAGTTAGTTTACCTTTGATGTTACGAGTAAAAAGATTCCAATTACATACTTGTATCAAATATTTACTTGGAATAATATGGACTTTCAAAAGATCCAGCAACTCCAGCCTAGGCATCCACGAGGAGCTGTGGGTCATCAACAGCAGTATAATTGTACTCAAACATAATCTGCAACCTCATAGTAATGGTAGAGTAGGGAATATGCCAGGCTATCAAACAAGGGACTCAACTTGGTTCAATGGAGAGTGCAGGAGGACATGTTAGAAGCAGCACCAGGCATACCTGAAAACAAGGTCAACTTGGTGAAGCTACCAAACAGAACTATTCATGTGGCAAAGCGCATAGGCAACAAGTGAGCGATAGAGCTAAGCAATTCCACATCAGTGAATCAGATCTAAGTTCTGCTGTCCTGCCATATCCAGTCATGAATAATAGTGGACAATTAAACAAATCACTGGAGAGGGATGCTCCACAAATATTCCCATCTTCAACGATCAAGGAGTATGACAGATCAGTGCAAAAGTTAAGCATTTGCAACAACCATTAGTCAGAAGTGCTGAGTGGATTCTCCGTCTCAGTCTGTGATGGAGGTCCCCAGCAACACAGACGTCAGTCTAAAGGCAGTTCAATCCACTCCCCGTACTATTGTAATTTAAGTGACTTATACATGAATGTAATTTATTTTACAGATTTGGATTTTGAACTGGTGACATGAGTTTTTGACTGTTTATGAAGGGTAATACAGTAATTTACTTGTCAGTCCTGCTGCAGCTATCATTTTAAACCAATGATGAGAAGCCATTCAAACTTCTTGCATGCATTGATGATCAAAAAACTAATACATGATCATTGTTTGATCCCAAGACCAAAAGGATATCTCATTACCAAAATGATGACCAGTGCAGAGGCCTGCTACACAGACCCCTTGCTCATCACTCCTCAATGTCCATCAAATGCCACCAGAAGCAGATGAAAACAAAGAACCAGTTCAGAGAAAAGGTTTGAGCAGCTTCAAGAGCCAAGCAGACTTGCAAACTTCCAACCAAGTCCATCAACACCTTCAAAAGATTTCATTTTAATGGAGTGGGACAAAATTGGAAAAAAGTTGAAGACAGCCATCATTTCATGATGTGAAGAAACTATCAGCTTCAAGACCAATAAACACCAAGACTGGTCAACAAGAATGACCATATTATTCAACACCACATCGACAAAAGGAGGCAAACTCTCTTATGCCTGACAAAGCAATATCACCATTTAGGCAAAGAGAACTCAAAGAACAAAGGTGGAATTACAAAGAAGAAAAAAGGAAATCAAGAACCAATGGTGGACCGAGAAAACTGAATTGCAACTTCTTGCTGACTAGCAGGATATTTAGGGTTTCTTCAGTGCCACAGAGGCAATATACAGACTCAACGTCCTTGGGCTTCAGGCAGTGTGGAGTATTGATAGAACCCTTTGAGAGACAGGGAAAGCATCAGCTTCTAATGGGCAGACTCTTAAACTATGATATGACTGTGGATGAACAAATCCTTAAACTGCCCATGAAAGATGATCTTAGATTTCCACTTAGTTGAAGCAGTTGAACCACTCAGACAGCAGTTGAAGCTGCCAAGAGACACTTGATGAGTGGAAAGGCCACAGGAGGAGATGAGATTCTGGGGAAAACTTTCAACATCGGTGGAGCAGAGTTGACCTGTCATTTCCATCAATTGTTCCTGAAAATCTGGGACAAAGAAAAAATACCTGCCGATCTCGGACACACTGCCATCATCACGGTCTTTAAGAAAGGAGACAAAATGACTGTAGAACTTACTGAGGAATCTCTTTACTCTCCATTGCGGGGAAGCTCATTTCCTGAATCCTCACTAGCTGAATTCTTCCAGTCCCAGAAGACATCCTTCCTGAAAGTCAATGTGGCTTCTGACCAAACTATGGAACTATGAGCATGATTTTCACTGTTTGGCAACTCCTACAGAAATGCCAGGAACATCAACAACCACTCTACATGGCCTTCATTCATCTGACCAAAGCTTTAACTCAGTCAATTGGGAAGTGCTATGGAAGACTTTGTCAAAGGCCAGCTGTCCAGCCATGTTCATCAATATCCTCGATTGCCTCTACAATAATCCTCACCAGCAGTAATATGATAGAATCATTTGAGGTCAAGACTGGAGTCAACAGGATAGGAGTCTTCCCCCCACCCCATTCTTTTCTCCATCTTCATCAATACCATCCTTCACCTTAAGAACAAGTGGAGTGGACAATGTCTACTGGATGGACGGAAACCTTTCTACCTCAACAGGTTGAAATTAAAGAAGAAAGTGATATCAATGACGCTTGTGAAACCTCATTATGTGGATAAGGTCTTTCTACTCTCTCAAAAGAGAATCTTCAAGCCTCACTTTACACCTTCACAGAAGCAGACTGGGGAATTGGTTTCAACCTCAAGAAGATTCAAATCCTTTACCAACTCATCCAAGGGAGATCTAGTCCATCCACCATCAAGATCAACAGAGAAACTCAACCAAACGTGGAACATTTCCTCTCTAACATGGATGTGAACATTGTATCCAATTAGTGAGTGCCATTTTCGGACACCTGTGATGAGTGACTTTGATTATCGGGACAACCATGCTGGTACCAAGTTCCTTGTGTATGAAGCAACCATCCTTTTGACTCTTCTCTATGAGTCCAAAGGTTGAACTCTGTATAGATGTCAGCTCAAGACTCTTGCAAAATATCATCTTGTTATTTGAGACAGATTCTCCACATCAGTTGGGAGGTTAGGTGGACTAACATCAACATTCTGAAGGAGCCAGTAGCACCAGCAGAGGCCATGACAATCCAAAACCAAAGGGTGGCGTGGTGGCTCAGTGGTTAGCACTGCTGCCTCACAATGCTAGGAACCCAGATTCAATTCCAGCCTCAGAAAACCGCCTGTGTGGATTTCATCCACTTTCTGATTTCCACCTGAAGATGTGTAGATTAGGTGAATTGGCCATGCCAAATTGCCCACAGTGTTCAGGGATGTGCAGTCTAAATGAATTAGCTATGGGAAATGCAGAGTTACAGGAATAGGGTAGGGGGTTGGGTCTGGGTGGGAAGCTCTTCAGAGAGCCAATGTAAACTCAATGGCTGAATGGCCACTTCATCACTAGGGATTCTCTGATTCTAACTGCTGAGGTGGTACCATGCATAAGATGCCTGGGTTTGGATTGCTAAAGAAAATCATCTTCGTCCAACTCAAGGAATATACTTGATGAGAGGACAAAGGAAACGTTTCAAAGATTCCCTGAAGGCTTCCCTCAAAAAAGCTACATAAATGTCAACATGTTGGAGACCCTCGTTCACAAGAAATCAACTTGGAGGAACACTGCTTCAAGAACACACGTTGGCTAGAGGAAGGATGGAAAAAGAACAGTAGAAAGGAATGTCAGTAATTTCAAGACCAATGACCAATTCCATCTCCTGGAAATACCTGCCGAACTAGTGGTTGGAGTTATGGCTCTAGGATTGCGCTCATCAGCCATACAAAAAAAAAATTATGGAAGAATCAAGAACTAGAGCTTACCATTGGAAAACAAAAGGGTGGTTAATTTAAGACACAGTTTAACAATAATACTTTGCTCAGGGGGTTGAGGGTCTGGAATTCTCCTTCAAAGGCAAAAGAAAGCAAAACCTTTGAATACTTTTTAAGGCAGAGGTAAACATAGAAAATGAGAGCAAGAGTAGGCCCTTTGAGACGACTGTACCATTTAAAATGATCGTTAATCATCCAACTCTCTACCATGTACACGCTGTCCTTAGCCTTGGATTAACAGAGGGGATTAAAGGTTATTGGAGTAGGTAGGAATGTGAAGAGATCAGATCTTATTGAATGGCAGAGAAAGCTCAAGGGGCAAAGTGACCTTTCCTGCTAATTAGTATGTGAAAAGACTTCAACTGTTTTTAAGGTGAGGTGGCAGGATCATCTTTCCAGGAGGTGTGCAATGCAAATAAATAATATTGAGTTTAGTGAAAGGTTTTTGGTTGTGTCAATGGAATCAGTCAGTGAATACAATATTTAGTGTGGAGTACAGGTACCAGCTTCAAAGAGAACTTGACTTCTTCATATTATTCCTATCCAGACAATATTGATTTTATTCCTCAAACAATGTATGTAAACTTTCCACAAATGGGAAAAAGCCATTATCTGTTCTAACAGGGAATACTTTGCCTGACAACTCCAGCTCAAAACTAGTACTGACAAGAAAATGTTTTTATGATCAAGATTTTGAAAATTGTTTTGTTTACTTGTTTAAATCATTCCCAACAAATATGCCAAAAAATTTCATGTAGCTGTTACAGATTTCAAACATGAGTTATAATCGGCAAAACACTCTGGTTGTAACACTTCTTTTCGTTGGGTCTCACAATATTGCTTATTAGATTACTTACAGCGTGGAAACAGGTCCTTCGGCCCAACAAGTCCACACCGACCTGCCGAAGTGCAACCCACCCCAGACCCATTCCCCTACATTTACCCCTTCACCTAACACTACAGGCAATTTAGTATGGCCAATTCACCTAACCTGCATATTTTTGGATTGTGGGAGGAAACCGGAGCACCCGGAGGAAACCCACGCAGACACAGGGAGAATGTGCAAACTCTCAGAGTCGCCTGAGACGGGAATTGAACCCGGGTCTCTGGTGCTGTGAGGCAGCAGTGCTAACCACTGTGCCACCGTGCCGCTTATATCATACAGTTAAGTGTATTGCTATCAAGGTCACAATGACTTTGGCTTTAAATAAAGAATTTGTTACTTGAGAGCATATAATGTTATTTTCAAGAGAACACATTGATTAAAAAGGCATATTGTTAGTCCAGAGGTACATTGGATCCTATTCACCACACAGATAAAATTACCGGTAAGTTTCAGTTCACTGGAGGCATAGGCCAACTCACAAAAGCAGCATTTTTGCCACAAGGCCAATAAAGCATACAGAACTATTTCAAATTGTAACAAGTACTCAATGTTTTGCTTTTTCATCCCACAACAAAATTTTCTCTTCTTGCTTAGTGTTTTCCTCTCCACGCCTACCATCACTGAGATGTATATGTTTTACTTGAGATCAATTATCAGGATGAGACTGAATTATACACTCTATTAAAGCTGAGTCATTTGAGATACAGGTGGCTCCTGCATATCTGAGGTGGCAGTACAACAGGCTGGAGATCAAAATGATGAATTTTCAATGAGGCTATAAATTTGATTTATTTTAAAAGATTGTCATGGAATGTTTTGATTGCTGTACTTTTGTTTACACATTTTTTTCAAAATAGTAGATATGTCAAAATAGTAGATATGTCAAAACATAGCAACAGAAGGTATGCAATATCTGTATTATAGATGGGCAACTGCTACAGTAGAATTGCATTGGATTATCAACCAATGAATTTATATAATCAGCAAAAGTATGGTTTGGAACATAATAATAACCTTTTTTATTTCTAACCATCTTCTGTTTTAAAGATTGAAATTCGTAAGTCAATGTAAGTGTAGTATTCTTGACACCTTGTCTTCAAAAAGATATAAGAACGAACCAGAATGGAGCATGAAGAATGATTCCAATATTCAAGAAAACTAACTGATTTGGACCTATTTCTACTGGAGAAAACCCAAATTATGCAGGTCTTCAAAATGGTGAAACACAGTTTTAGTCTACTCCATAAGTAACAACTTCTAAATAATAATACCTTGTGGTCACTCAAGGACTTTAAGTTATAAACCTTAAGTTATCTTGACAACGTGGCTTGAAAGTAGTTTTGGGATTTGCATATTAATGAATTGAAACCTGCAATCCAATTTAAAAGGAGGTTTGTTCAATATATCGCATCAGTTGTATGACACTATGATCTTTTGCTATAAATCCTGTGTCTTATGATCCTGCTCCATTAGCTACCTGACAAAGGAGCAGCGGTCTGAAAGCTTGTACTTTCAAATAAACCTGTTGGACTATAACCTGGTGTTGTGAGATTTTTTAAACTTTGTCCACCACCGACAAGGCAGAATTCAGCAGTATGATGGAATAGTCCACACTTGCCTTGACGAGTGTAGCCCCAATAACATTCAAGAAATTTGACACCATCCAGGTCAAAGCAGTCTGTTTGACTGGCACATCTATAAACATTCAATCCCTCCATCATTGACACTGAGTAGCAGTGATCATCTACAAGATACACTGCAGAAGTTCCTTAGACAGCACTTGCAAACCTGCAACCACTACAAACTAGGACAATGGCAGCAAATACATAGGAACACCATAACCTGTAAGTTTCTATCCAAACTCACCATCCTGACTTGGAAATATATTACTGTCGAGTCAAAATCATCACAAACAGCATCGTGGGTGTTGCTACACCAAACAGTTTGCAGCAGTTCCAGAAGACAGTCCACCATCACCTTTCCAAGGGCAACAAGGGATGGGCAATAAATGCTGGCCCAGTAAGGGAAATCCACATCCCATGAATGAATACAATAAACTGATGTACAATAATGTAAGTTCAACAATAACACAAACGGTGATCCATATTTTTTGATGTTACCTCAGAAGTCCACACAGATATATGCAAATGTATTTATTTAGTCACACCTAGCAGACAGGGGCTTTGTAAAAGGCTCAATATAATTATTACTTGCTGTAGGTAGTTATCGAGCACATAGTACAGCTCACGTGTTTTCATTGGTCCACATAAATAGACTGGTGTAACAGAAGTTTCTGCTGCCTACAAGTCATGCCTTCATAGGTGCTCATCAAGAAAACCAAATTAAATTTCCACCCAAGACAATGAAATTTGATGGAAGACATAATTACAAAAGAAAAAGTAAAAAAATACTGAGAAACATATCTTACCAATATTGATTCTGAGCCAACTTAGCTCTGCAATATGGCTATAAGTATTACATTTTTTAGAAAGAGCCAAAACAGAACTGCAGAACAACTTTTATTTTCTCAGTAATGATTGCTCAATTCTGTGGACTAAGCTCTATTATTGCCACACACAATTTAAAAGAATGGAGAACACACTGTAATTTTTACCACCAAAGAGCAGAATAGTATGATCTCTAGAAATCTGAAATAAAAACACAAAATACTAGGAATGCTCAGTAGGGTAAGCTGGATCTATGGAGAGTGAAACATAGTGAACACAATTAAGTGGAGCTGAGTCCACGAAAAGGTTAGCCGTGATCTTATCGAATGGTGGAGCAGGCTCGAAGGGCCGGACGGCCTACTCCTGCTCCTAATTCTTACGTTCTAATATTTCAGGTCAATGACATTCAATCAGAACTGGGAGAGTTAGACATTTAATATATTTTGAGCAAGGTGTGGCTAGGACAAAGAGAAAAATGTCCGTGATGCAGTAGAAGGTTGGAGAAGCAGAAATGACAGAAGAGTTAATGGGGTTACAGGGTTAAATGGAAAATTGAGGTAGAAAGTAAACAATAGGTGAGCTTTTGCCCGAAACATCGATTTTCCTGCTCCTCGGATGCTACTTGAGCTGCTGTGCTTCTCCAGCACCACTCTAATTGCCAGCATCTGCAGTACCCACTTTCATCTAAACAAGAGGTGGGCCTAGAGTAGGTCTGAAAGCAAAAATAAAAGTAAAAGCAAAACATACAACAAAAATGGAATAAAACAGCTTGGGAAACAAAGGGCTGCTCTCTCTGTAGTGCTGTTATTCACTCTTCAAACCATCCAGCCCCTTCCCATCGCACTGCTCCATGTAATAACAGAGAAGTCACAACATTTTTACTTCTCTTCTCACCAAAAGACCAAATACTCCTCCCAGGTGAAGTAATGATTGCATTTGATAATGTTGTATCAATTTAGTCTACTACATTCGCTGCTCAGAGTGATCTTCTCTAAACTGGGAAGATCAAACAGAGTGGATGATTAGTTTGTGGAACACCTATGGCCAGCCCACAAGCAAAACACTGGGCTTCATGTAACCAGTCATTTTAATTCTCCACCTTGCTCTTACACTGACTACTGCACTGTTCCAGAGAAGCTCAATGGAAGCTTCAGGAACAGCATTTCATCTTTCAACGAGGCACTGTGTAGCCTTCTGAACTTGATAATGAGTTCTATAATTTCAGACCATAAACTGTGTTCTCCGATTTAGTTCACTCTTCTTTACATGTTTTGGCTTTTCTCTTATTTTCATATTCAGAAATAGCACATTTGCTATTGTTGCTTGTAGGACCAAACTCATCATTCAATCTTGCTTGTCCTCTGCCTTCACAGACATTGTTTTCATGTTGTCTCACCCACATCTTGTTTAAAATGCATTGACATATCTAACTTTTCTCAGTTATATTGAATGGTCATTCACTTGAAGCATTAACTTTATTTCTTTCTACATCGATGCAGCCTGATCTGAGTAGTTCCAAAATGGTACTTTTTTAAAACCATCATGTTTATAAAAATATTCATAATGACCGACATAATGCAATTATTACAAAGCAGTACTTAATTTAACAACTTTTGTGGAATTCATCCCCTTGTACATGCTAATGAGTCTAATACATACCGGATAGCAATTCCCAGGACCTGCATGTTGGTCTGCAGTCACAAGGCTTAAATGTTATTGTTTTGCACTTTTAACAATGGTATTTAACAGGTTAAGCTTCAAGTTCTTTATCTGAAGTGCCCTCCTTATGAACAATATAATAGAGTTCAGAAATTCAGCAGTTGGTACTTCCTCACAATGCTATCTCTGGAGCAAGTGTAGGCAAACTTCTCCCACAGAACTACCTGAAATACAAGAATGTTTAGAAAAATAAGTATATTAAACAATATAAGATTTGTCAAAATGTACTGTGCAGAGAGGCATCCCTGAAGTGGTGAACAATGACAATTCCCAAGATTGGTAACAGGAACAAAAACAGAATATGCAGGTGCTAAGTTATTAGATATATTCTACTAAAATCTTTAACATTCACAACTCAATTTCAACTCAAAAATAATTATTTTGATATCCAATTATTCAGAAACTGAAAACAGATATTTTTAAAAAGTCACAAATCCATGCTCTTGTCACCCCAAGGATTAAATGAAAGCCCAAACCACACATTGTAATTTGAATTAATATTTTACAAAATTAAATTCTGTACTTTCATAAATTGAGGCAACTTGCCATATTTAATACTGGATATAAAATGATGTGTTTAATATGTTACTGACAAGTAGAGGTTTGAATTTCCAATTGCTTATAGTTAAAAGCTAAAACCTCTGAGAAAAATTACACACCACATTTCTAATGCTCATATTTGAGATAACCAAACATGATTTATAGAAATATGAAGTATTATTGTTTTGCTTACCTTGTAAATGGGGTCACAGTCAGGCCCAGAAAATTCTATTACATAATCCTGATCCTGTTGAATGATGTAACAACTTCCATCACCTGAAACAGTAAGTGAGATAGATTTGAAGGTTTGGCTGCTGGTTGGATAATTTCTGATCACCGTTTCAGAGCTGTTATGACACAGCTGTGGAGTAGGTGGCACTTGAATCCAGACCTCCTGGAGGTTCAGCTACTTTGACCATGCTCCAATAAAGAAACCACATTATTACATAATAAAAGCAAATTACTTTGGATGCTGGAATCTGAAACCAAAAGAGAAAATGCTGAAAAATCTCAGTAGGTCTGGCTGCATCTGTAAGGAGAGAAAAGAGCTGACATTTCGAGACTAACTGACCCTTTGTCAAAGGGTCAGTTAGACTCGAAACGTCAGCTCTTTTCTCTCCTTCCAGATGCTGCCAGACCTGCTGAGATTTTCCAGCATTTTCTATTTTGGTTCCACATTATTACATGTTTAATATATATTAACTTCCAGTTCGCATGAAACCATTTTTTTTTAATGTTACTCTCACACCTCACCCACTGCTTCTGTAGCTGCTTATTTGGAGGTACAGCTTCATTGTTTACGCACAAGCATGGTTACCATGTGTCAGCAAGGAACAACTGAAAGGCTGTTACATAAGTACAAGCTTATTCTTGTTCTCACAACCAGCTATCACCAAGAGTCAATATGTGATCAGAAATATGACGCCTAGGTGATTGACTTTCTGTATTTTTTGTTTCCATAGTCTTCTTCATGCTTTCCTGGGCAGTTGACTTTGAGCTGAAAGGTCTCTTGGTTATCTATGGTCAACATGCATACTTTCTTAGGATGAATTTGGCCAGTTTTCAGCTGAGCTACTCAACTTATCCAAACTATCAGATCTGCAGGTAATGAAGCAAGTAGTCATCAAACACAAACTCTGCCTCGTCAGTCACGGATCAGGGATGCGAAAGAATTGGGGTCATGGGGGGGCCATGAAAGCGAGGATGAGAATTTTTTTTAAAATCAAAGCTATGTCTGACTGCGAGGCGATCCAGTGTGGATCAGGGAGAATGGAGTGTGATAGGTGCATGAGACTTGACACAAGTAAGGACATAGGCAGTACAATTTTGGATCTCTTCAAGTTTACAAAGGATAGATTGCAAAAGGCCAGCCAGGGGAGAAAGAAAAATTGTGAAAGCTTGAACAGTAAGTAGCTGCATGTCTAACATAATTTCCAGAATGGTCGTTTACTCACAACTACCTTAGGTTAAAGTCAGTTTCAAGACGGCTACAAGCAATCAAGTACTTCAACTAGAGCTAAGGGTGGGATGGTTGAATAGAGGTTAAGGAAAGTGAACTGTTGATAGTGGAGAATAAGGTAGACGTAGATGGAAATGGATCAAATTATTATATTCTGTATAGGTTATGGAATAGGTTTCTATACCTAAAAGTTTATTTATTTTTGTAAGAGACAAAATGACTGACGTATTTCCAGTTGAGACTGTTTTTCAATATTTAACTCGGATATATTCTAATATGATCACATTTCTTAATATGGAGCATGTTTCTTGTATTGACTTTTTGCATGTGTACTGAACAGATGGAAATTGAGAAACAAATGCTATCTTACCATGGCTGGCTATAAAGCCTTCTTTACAGGGCAACAAAGAAAGCACTGGGGATCCTGAACGATGGATCAACTGTAGAGGGGTTCTGAAGGCAAAAAAACAAAGTGAGCTAAATCTACCTTTGTAAAATATAAACACACACTCCAGGAGATTGTGGCACAGGAGGCTTTTCTAGTAAGCACAATTTTCTATCTAATGTAAAGTTATGGCATTCAATTCTCAACCACTCAACTCCACTTAGGAATGCAGGAAATAGGAGCAGATGACCATTTGACCCTCCAGCCTGCTCTGAGATTTAAACAGATTATGCCTAATAACTTACTTCTATACCAATTTCCATTGGTATTCCCATTTCCCTTGAAATTATTAGTATCTAGAAACTTTTTTTTGTCTTGAACATGCGCAGTGATTGGAATTTTCTATCCCAGAGGATTGCAGAAGCTCAAAGATTCACCAGCTTCAGTTAAGAAATTCCTCCTCATCTCGGTCTTAAATGGCCTGCCCCTTGCTTTCTAAGAATTTTGTAAGTTTCAATGAGTTGATCTAATTATTTTAAACTTCTCAGAATACAAGCTCAGTTTACCCAAACTAGCTTCATAAAACAATCCCACAATTCCAGAATTAATCTGGTCAACCTCACTGCATTCATTCTATGGTAAGTAATCCTTCCTTAGATAATCTGTGCACAATACAGCTGCAGTCTCACCAAGGCTCTGTAATTGCAGGAAGCTAGCTTTGCTCCTATGCTCAAATCCCCTTGCAATCAAGGCAAATATACCATGTGCTTTTCTAACGGCATGCTGTAGCTGTGACTCATGAAGGAAGACACCCAGGTTCTTTTGGACATTAACACTGCCCAGCCTCTCAACATGAAGAACTACTCTGTCTTTGTTATTTATTTTGGTATATAAAGCAGAGTGTTGGAATAACTGGATCAATGGCAGAATGACAGGCAGGTAGGGTACAAGAATCAGTGCTTGAATCAAAGCTGTTCACCTTGTGTTTAAATTATCTGAATCGGGGGGCCAAATGTAATACTTCCAAACTTGATGAGAGAAAACGAGGTGGAAATGAGTGGGTTAAGTGAATGGGCAGAAATACACTGCTTTATGTCAGTTAACCAATTCTCAATCCTAAACAGTATATTATCCCCAAGCCTTCGGAAAACCCATATTCTCCACATCCACTGGTTCTTTTTTTTTTATCTATCCTATGACATACCCAAAAAGCTTTCAACAGATTTGTCCAGCACAATTTCTCTTTCAAAAATCCACATTGAACCTGCACAACCATATAATTATTTTCTAAATGTCAAGTTAGCATTTTTTTTTACAACACATTCTAACAGTTCTCTGACTATTGATGTTAAACTAACAGGTCGACAGTTCTCAGTTTTCTCTTTCCCTACATCCTTAAAGACTGGAGTAATATTTACTACTTACAGTCTGCTGGAGCCTATCTAGAATCAACAGAATTTTGAAAGATAGTCACCAATGCATCCACTATCCCTGAAGCAGCATTCTTCAGGATACAGCTAATATGGTCCAGCAGATTTATCAATCTGTGCTCTAATTAATTTTTCTACTATTATCTCTTTGTTAATAATAATTTCTTTCAGTCCCTCATTTTCATATGTCCCTTGGTTCCATAGCATTTTTGGGTTTTTTCTTAATTCATTCAGAGGATGAGGGCATCTTTGGCTAAGCTGGTATTGATCCTTACACACTGACGAAAAAAGACACCAATTTGACAAGGACAACACATCCATCATAGGACAGGCTAAACAGAGACATGCATGGGAATTCTTAGAGGCCTGGCATTCAAATAGAAACTCAGTCAATAAACACATCGATTTGGACCAAAGTTACCAATCTCTGAGAGAAAGAGCCGGAAATGATATATCACTCACTTTAACAGACCAGGATACAAACAGAAAGAACACTAGCACTTCACCGGAGGCTCACTGATGATGTTACCTAGCATGGTGACGAAATATCAGAGAACAAACCTACCAGCTCAGTGAGCAAACTTATAACCTGAGCTACAAACCTTCTCTAAAATCACAAAACAGTATTGATTGTCCATCTCTGATTGCCTAGAGGGCAGCGAAGAAGCAACCACATTGCTCAAGTCTGGAGTCACATGTAGAAGAGACAAGAAAAGGACAGCAGTTTCCTCCCGTAAAGGGCATTAGTGAAACAGACAGGTATTTACAACAATCGAAAATGACTCATGGTCATCATTACACTCCTAATTCTGATGTTGTTCTTCAATTCAAATTCCACCATCTGCCTTGGTGAGATTTGAACCTGGGTTCCCAGAACTTTATCTGGGTCTCTGGATTAACAATCTAGTGATAATACCACTAAGCCATTGCCTTCCCAATTTTTCATACCTTCTATCCAAGTGATCAATGTTTCAGTAGGAGAGCACTGTGGGTTAAGCGACCATAACTCCATAAGATTTCATGTAGCCAGGGACAAGAGTGGCCCTCAGGTAAGGGTGCTTAATTTGTTAAGGGCCAATTACATCTAAATTAGATGGGAACTGGGGAATGTGGATTGGAAGCAGTTATTTGAGGTCAAATCTACAATTAAGTTTTGGATGTCCTAAATTGCATTAAGGTAGATAATTCCCCAGGGCTAGATGGGATCTATTCCATCTTACTGCGAGAGGCAAGGGAAAAAATAGCTGGGGCATTAGCAGATATCTTTGACCACAGGTGAGGTTCCAGAGGGCTGGAGATCAGCCAATGTTATTCCCTTATTTAAGAAAGGAAGCAGGGATAATTCATGAAATCAGAACGCCAGTGAGTATGACATCTGTGGTGGGGAAACTCTTGGAGAAGAAACTGAAGGACAAGATATATGCACATTTGGAAGAAAATGGACTAGGTACTGACAGGTAGCATGGTTTTGTACTGGTAAGGTCATATCTCACCAATCTTATTGAATTTTTGAAGAGGTGACAAAGATAATTGATGAGGGAAGGGCTGTTGATGTAGTTTATATAGACTTTAGTATGGCATTTGACAAAGTCCCAGATGGCAGTTTGGTACAAAAACTAAAATCACGTGGGATTCGGGGTGGGCTGGCAAAATGGATACAAAACTAGCTTGGTGGTAGAAGACACAGAGTAGCAGTGGAAGGGTGTTTTTCAGCACGGAGACCGGTAACTAATGGTGCTCCACAGAGATCAGTCTTAGGTCCTCTGTTGTTTGTAGCAAATATAAATAATCAGGAGGAAAAATGTGGGTGGTCTGATTAGTAAATTTACAAATGACAAAGATTGGTGGAGTTGCCAATAGTGGCAAAGACTGTGAAAGGAAACAACATGATGTGGATAGACTGGCAACTTAGGCACAGAAATGGCAGATGGAATTTAATCCAGACAAACGTGAGGTGATGAATTTTGGAGGATCACATTTAGACATGAATTATACAGTAAATGGCAGAACTCTTAGTAACATTAACATATAGTCAGATCTGGGCATGCAGGTCCCCAATCACCATAGGTTGCCATGGTGATTAAGGTATACATGGCCTGCTTGCCTTCATCGGCGAGGGCATGGAGCGTAAGAGTTGGCAAACCATGCTACAGCTATATAAAACCCTTGCTAGGCCACATTGGGGTATTGTGCGCAGTTTTGGTCACCACACTACCAGAAGGATGTGAAAGCTTTACAGAGTGTGTAGAGAAGGTTAATCAATCAGCATGTTGCCTGGTCTCGAGGGCATTGGCTATGAGGAAGGGTAAAAAGACTAGGATTGTTTTCACTGGAAAGACTGAGAGGAGACCTGATAGAGGTCTACAAAATTATGAGAGGCACAGATGGAGTGTATAGACAGAGGCTTTTCCCCAGGGTTAAAGTTTCAATTACAAGGGGGCATAGGTTCAAGGTGGGGGGGGGGGGGGGGGTGGAATTTAAGGGAGATGTGAGAGGGAAGTTTTTCACACAGAGAATAGGAGGAGCCTGGAATACACTGCCAGAATAGGTGGTGGAAGCAGGCATGTTTGGCGATATTTAAGAGGCATCTTGATGGTTACATGAATAGGGAGGGAATAAAGGGATATGGACTGAATAAGAGCAGAAGGTTTGTTTTTTTCATTAAGTTAGGGCATAATGATTGACACAGGCTTGGAGGGCTGAAGGGCCTGTTCCTGTGCTATACGTCTCATTTGTTCTTTTGTTTTCTTCCATGAAAGCAAATAAAGTAATTGTTTCATTTTTTTCACCATTCCTCTCTTTTTCATTGTAAATGCTCCTGTCTCCAACTGTAATGGACCATCACTGTCATTGCTAATCTTAGCATCCTTACAATGTAGAAAGAGGCCATTCAGCCTATCAAGTCTGCACTAATCCACCAAAGATTTATTCCTGTTCCCTTTCCACCTAGACCCAAACCACCCATCACAACATGGGGTTTTTAACCACAGTTAATCCATCAAACCTGCACATTATGGGCAATTTTTAGTGTTGCCAAACCTGCACATCTATGGACTTTGGGAGGAATGCTACGTAGACCCAGGGAGAAACTCCACATAGTCTTCCAAGGTTGGAATCGAACCGGGTTCCCCTGGTGTTGAGAGACATCAGTACTAACCACTACGCCACCGCACTGCCCACATCTTTTCCTTTTAAAATACAAAAGTAAACTTTTAGAATCAGCTTTTATGTTGCTCGCTAGCTTTTATGTCGTATTCTCTTTTTCCTTTATCAGTTTCTCTGTCATCTCTTGCTGGATTCTAAATTGCTCCCAATCCTCAAACTTACCTATTCTTTCCGGCATGCTTGTAAGCTCCTTTGTTTGATGTATTACAATCTTTAACTTCTCTTGTTAGCAATGGCTGAATCTCCTTTCCTGTTGGGTTTTAGCATTTTAGAAGGGTACGTAATTGTTATGGACCATAAAATACGTTAAACACTAGACATTAGCTGTCTATTGTCAAATTCTTTCTTGTATTTTTCCAATCCACCATAACCAATGTGCCCCTTAAATATTTCCAATTTCTCAGATTGAAATGAATTATATCATTTTCAAACTAAAAAGAAAACTGTGACACATTATGATCTCTGTTCCCCAAAGATTTCTATACAGCATAAGTTATTAATTAGCCCTTTCTCATTACATACTATTATAGTTAAAATAGCTTGCTTCCTAGCTGATTCCTCAATCTAGTGCTTTAGAAATCCATTTCATACACAGACTAGGTATTTACTTTCCAAAGCATTAGCACTGATTAAGTTTGTCCAATCTACATATATCTCATCTATTATTACATTACCCGTGTTACATGATTGTGTATAACATTACCCTTGCAGTTTGGTGACCTGTAAATAACTCCCACCAATTTTTTTCCCCTTTGCTGTTGTTTAGCTCCACCCAAACTGATTCTTTTTCTTGACCCTTTACTCCAAGATCCTTTTTCACCAATTGATGACTTCATCCTTATTAGCAAGGCTATCCTTTTAACCCCCACCCAATCCTTTCCATCCTAAATAACTAGTATCGCTAAATAATCAGCAGCCAGTCCGGGTCTCTATTTAACTATGTCCAAATAACGGTAACTAAATCATATCCATTTACCTTGTCTGATCCTTAAAATCATATACCTCGTTAATTCTACATGCGTTCAAACAGAGTGCCTTTAAATTTGTTTTTTATTCTATTATTCTGCATTCTGGTTGTATTTGATGTCTGCCTTCCTTTCATCTATCTTCTAACTTTGTTCACAAATGTTCTACTTTTTGTCACCAGTTCTGCTTCCCTCTGAACTGAACTCCCTCTCAGGCTCTCATCCCCTGCCAATCTTGATTAACCACTCCCCAACCGCACTACCAAATCCTTTCTGACAATAATTGATGGTTCTGTTCCCTCACAAACTATTCCACTATTCATAAAGTAGTAGTTAGCTTCCTTAAAAAAAAACTTACTTGACATTCAACCAATCCCCAATTGCCCTTCCCTTTTCAAGAACCTCCTCCCAGTACCATATCTACCGCTCAGAACCCTGAACTTCACAAAATGCCTTCACCCTTTTCAACACCACAACAGTCCTAACCAAATGACATGAATGACTTCTCGGACGATGAGTTATAACTTTGTTCCTATTCTTTGCAGTACCTATTACAGTTGATGACTCTATCCTTCCTCAATCTTTGTTGTCCAATTCCATGGAACTGCCCTTGCATGATTTAATTCACACCCATTTGAAGATGGCCCCAGCAATCGCTGTTTTGCTCTCCTTCAAATAATATCCGAAAATCTATCTTCGGCATTGTCTTCTTTATCTACACATTGTTCTGCAGCATCAGCAGCAGCAGCATACAGTCAGTATTCATGTGTATGCAAATAGTATGCTAACTCTATACAATCTCCCAAAGATCCAATCTGTTACAATGTTCTCCAGTTCAGTATCTGCGAGAACAGAGCCTTAAACCTTGGTGCCCACAAGTGAAATTCTTTCCATTCTGTTCAACCCTAGCCTAACTCCAAACTCTACTTCCAAATGTAAGACCACTTACTTCTACTTATTCAAAAACTCCATCTTCAAGCTGTCTGTTGTGTAGATCCTACTGAGTGTCTTTTTCACTTGATCTTTTTTTTGCAGACATTCTGATCAACATTCACTTAATTATCCTTGCTTAGGTAAAATGGTCCCTATGTCTCCAGCATTGCCCATTTGAAATTCTGATATTTGCCCAATTATGGTCACCCTATCACCACCCACACACCTCCAGCATATTTATAAACAGATCCCACCATTAGCAGCACAGCATTCAGTGCTTTCAGTGCCACTCTTTTGAGCTCCCTAGCTGAACCTCTTTATTCTCTTAAAGACTCTCACACATCACTTAACTAGGCTGATCTGGTCGAATAAACTTTCTTCTTGCTTCTACTTAGAAATATGTTTGTGAGATAAGGACACTTTTGCAATCTGATAACAATCTGCAATAATAGTTATGAATACATATAATGATATGCTGCTTAAATACTATAGTGTACAATCAAAATGTCATGTTGAGGTCATGTGACCCAGCCCATAACCAAGGCATTTTCCAATGAATTATAGAACAGCTAAGGCATAGATGGAAAATACAAATTAAAACCTATTTAAATACTAAAACTTCAAAGGAATTTTCTCCAATTCGCCATATGATTTTCACTAGCTAAAAACCAAATTTAAAGATATTTGCTAAATTTAAGTGAAAAGAATAAGCATGTTTTTCTTGAGTAGTGCCATCAACTAGTTACAAAATATCATTAAGTATCTACAACTTAATGATATAACTTATAAACAAACCATTTGGTCTAACAGGCAAGTGTTTATGCTCCACACAAATCTCCTCACACCCTTCATCTAACAACAGCGAGTCTAGAGACCTTTATCCCCTGGTATTAATCTACCTTCCCCTCAACTCAAGAACTACTCATTTCAATCATCCCCTTTCACAGTGAATTCCACTTTTTTCACCATCCTCTTTTATATTAACTGCACCCCAACCTGGTGTCATCCTGAAATTGTACCTTTGATTCCTAAATGCAAATCTTTTATGCGAACAGTGAACAATTGTTCTAGCAACGATCCATGTAAAACACCGCTTTCTACCATTTACCAATCTGTGCTTTTAAAAGATTTTGTAAAAGTGGGACAACATAATCACAAAAAGAACTGAACATCCAAGCTAATCACCAAGTTGACTTAGGGTATTACCACACAGTATACTTACTTTGTGTTGCGAACATCCAGCTGATAAATGTTACCATCCTGTGTTCCTGCAAGGATATATGTACTTGAAAGGAATGTACAACAGTTGAAAGCATCGGATCCCTCAAACATAAATATCTGAAAATTCACAATACAGAAATATGTCAGATATATCTGTTGTTTTTAGACTGAATGTGTTAGGGCTTTGAGGTATTTGATGGCATTTCTAGATTTAAAAAGATATCAAGAGACACTATGATTGCACTCCACATTCCTCAAAACAAAGCTAATTTCAACCTCAAAGCAATGCCTCTGCATACAGATTTTTTTTTTGTTTTATCAGTCCTTCTTTCCTTTTGCAAAAAGTAATGTCATCATTTTTAATTCCTGTCACATTCCCTGACAAAAAGAACTGCTTAGAGACAAATACAAGATTGCAGCTCAAGCTGCCAAACATATTTAATTTCCCTCAGGAGAACTCATGACACAACCCACCAGATTAAACGATATTAAATCACAACATAAATTGGCATTCAGCATTCATATCTAACTACATGCATTATAGTGGTCTTGATATGATCTTAAATATTGACGTAAACACTAAAATATTTTAAGGCATACATTCCTACAAGTTTCTTTTATTGGAAATCAATATGCGAAGCATGAATGTATCAAAACAGTTTCAGTACAGAATAATAGAGGAAAGGAGCCTTCATTCTTGCACTGAATGTTTTGTTTGTATAGTACTTTGGTATTTGCATTAAGAGTTATATTTATTTGAACTATTTTTTTGTTCCCTATCTCACTGAAATATTTGTGCTATTTTCATAACGTGTTTTACTTTTATGTGAACTACTATCATTATATTGATTTCTGCTCAGTCCAAGAACCATAAAACAATGCAGCAATACCACTTGTTCTGGCTCTTATAAAGGGCTAAGTTGACCCACCTGCCTGCCCTTTTACGCAGTAGCCCTGCAAATGTGTCCCTTAAAAGCATTTATCAACTCCCTTTTGAAAATGATTAATGGATCATTTTCCAGCTCCCTTTCAGGCATTGCATTCCTGATCAAAACCTTGGTTTAAAAAAACTCTTCATCTCAGTTCTATTAATTCTACCAACCTGTGTATTCTGGGTATGGACCTTTCTTATGGAAACAGTTGCTTTTTATTTGCTATATCAAAATATTACATAATTTTGAAAGCTTCTATCTAGTATTGGGCAATGAAAAAGGATGAATTAATAATCGTGCTGTAAAGGAACCTTTGGGAATACTGATCATAAGATGATAGAACATTGAACAAATCACTTCCAAATGTAATAATCATAAATTATGATCTTAAATCTATACAAAAGAAATTGAAGATATGAGGGACAAATTGACTGTAGTGAATTAGGTTGTCAGAGTTCGAATTAAATATCTCTTTAAGGCTCAAAAATGTTTTCTAATCAACATGTTCAGAGATGTTATTACACATCCTCCGCCATTGCTGCCACCTACAAATGGACCCCACCACCAGAGATATATTTTCCTTCCCAGCCCTATCCACTTTCCAAGAAGCCCATTCCCTCCCCGACTCTCTTGTCAGGTCCATGTCCCCCACCAATCCACCCTCCCCTCCCGGCACCTTCCCCTGCCAGTGCAGGAATTGCAAAATCTGTGGCCACACTCCCCTCTCACCTCCGTCCAAGGACCCAAAGGAGCCTTCCACATCCATCAGAGTTTTACTGGCACTTCCACATGTCATTTACTGTATCCGTTGCTCCCCATGCAGTCATCTTTACAATGGGGAGACAGGACGCCTACTTGCAGAGCGCTTCAGAGAACATCTCCGGGACACTCACACCAACCAACCCCACTGACCCATGGCTGAATACTTCAACTGCCCCCCTACTCCGACAAAGACATGCAGGTCCTGGGCCTCCTCTATTGGCACACACTAACCACCTGACGCCTGGAGGAAGAATGCCTCATCTTCCGCTTTGGGACCCTCCAACCACACTGCATTAACATAGATTTCACCAGTTTCTTAATTTCCCCTCTCCCCACCTTATCATTCCATACACATAGCACTCTGTGTGAAAAGGTTGCCTTTTAGGTCTCTTTTATATCTTTACCCTCTCACCCTAAACCTATGCCCTCTAGTTCTGGACTCCCCCATCTCAGGGAAAAGACACTGTCTATTTATCCTATTCATGCCCCTCTTGATTTTATAAACCTATTTAAGGTCACCCCTCAGCCTCCGATGCTCCTGGGGTAAACAGCCCCAGCCTATCCAACCTCTCCCTATAGCTCAAATCCTCCAACCCTGGCAACATCCCTGTAAATCTTTTCTGAACCCTTTCAAGTTTCACAACATCCTGCACGCAATATTCCAAAAGTGGCCTAACCAATATCCTGTACAGCCACAACATGACCTCCCATCTCCTGTACTCAATACTCTGACCAATAAAGGAAAGCAGACCAAATGCCTTCTGCACTACCCTATCTACTGTGACTCCGCTTTCAAGGAGCTATGAACCTGCACCCAAAGGTCTCTTTGTTCAGCAGGACCTTACCATTAAGCGTATAAGTCCTGCTAAGATTTGCTTTCCCAAAATGCAGCAACTCGCATTTATCTGAATTAAACTGCATTGGCCACTCCTCAGCCCATTGGCCCATCTGATCAAGATCCTGTTGTAATCGGAGGTAACTTTCTTCACTGTCCAGCACATCTCCATTTTTGGTGTCATCTGCAAACTTACTAACTATACCTGTCATGCTCACATCCAAATCATTTATATAAATAACAAAAAGAAGTGGAACCAGCACCGATCCTTGTGGCACACGACAGGTCACAGGCCTCTAGTCTGAAAAACAACCCTCCACCACTACCCTCTGTCTTCTACCTTTGAGACAGGTCTGTATCCAAATGGCTAATTCTCCCTGTATTCCACGAGATCTAACCTTGCTAACCAGTCTCCCATGGGGAACCTTGTCGTACGCCTTACTGAAGTCCATATAGATCACATCTACCGCTCTGCTCTCATCAATCCTCTTTGTTACTTCTTCAAAACAACACAATCGATTGTGACACATGATTTCCCATGCACAAAGCCATGTTGACTATCTCTAATCAGTCCTTGCCTTTCCAAATACATGTACATCCTGTCGCTCAGGATTCCCTCCAACGACTTGCCCACTACCAAAGTCAGGCTCACCGGTCGATAGTTCCTGGTATGCCCTTACCACCTTTCTGAAATAGTGGCATCATGTCAGCCAACCTTCAGTCTTCTGGCACCTCACCTGTGACTATTGATGATATAAATTTCTCAGCAAGGGGCCTAGCAATCACTTCCCTAGCTTCCCACATACTTCTAGGGTACACCTGATCAGGTCTTGGGGACTTATCTACTTTTGTGTGTTTCAAGACATCCATCATTTCCTTCTCAGTAATATGGACATTTTTCAAGATATTGTTTGCTGAATTAATAACATACAGATTTTGCAGTGGCAAAATAAAAATGTTCAGAAATGCACAATAGCATCTCAAGAGGAAAAAAGAGCCAAGTTCTTCAGGGGCGCTTGTGATGCAGTGCACTGACACTACCTCTGGGAAAGGTGGCCAGGGTCCAAGTCTCAACTGCTCTCGAGTAGTGTACATCTCTAAGCAGAAAGATTTGAAAATGTTTAAAACACAATAAAGGGGGGTATCATAGTACAGTGGTGGTGTCCCTACCTCTAAGCCAGGAAATCAGCCCACATTTGACTGGGTGTGACATCAAGAAGCCTTAGCAAAATTCAAGTCAATGAGAATCAGAGGTAAAGTACTTGGACTAAGATTGTGGTTGTTGGAGATCAGTCAACTCAGCTCCAGGACATCTCCAGGTCCTCACCCCATCAATGACTTCCCTCCATCATAATGCCAGAAGTAGGGATGGTCACCGATGACTGCTCATTCATGACAATATCCAGGCTTGGGCTAAAAAGTGGCAAGTAACATCTATGCTATACAAATGCCAGACAATGACCATCTTCAATAAGAGACAATCTGATTGCCCCATGACATTCAATGGTGCTACCCCCACTGAATTTCCCAATATCCCCATTTTCAGCATTATCATTCAACAGAATCTTAACTGGACTAACCATACTTTAGCTGTCTAAGTAACATGATCCAGTGACAATTTGATTTTTAAAAAAATGTATGAGGAGAAAGGACTAGTGTCCATAACTGAGCCAGGACACCCAAGTTCAAATCCCACCTGCTCAAAAGGTGTGTTATAACATAGTATGAAGTTGAAGATATGTACTGCACCTTAAAGAGACAGAATGCTGTTCTGGACTAAGAGATTACAACAGTTGTGTATATGACGAGATGGCAGTTCCAGAGTGGACTGGAAAATTGAAAATGTCTAACATTTGGCTGTGAAATAGATACCTGAATTTTGGTTGCTGTTTGGACGACAATTCGAGCTTAACTAGTTTAAATTATGCACCAGGATACTAAAATCCAATTGAGTTTGAACTTATTGTTTTACCAACATTGAAACAATGAGACGATCCGATATTGGGGATATAAGAATACGGACATTTTGAAAATTGGTCAGAGTGCAACTGCCATAGAAAGAAAAATTACCCATCTTTAACATCTTTCCCTCAAAGAAATTAGAAAACACTGAGGTACCTTTTCTGGTGAAACATACCCAAATAAAAAGACAAACAATGACACAGGGAGATTTGCAGCCAGAAGAGTGAAGACACAGAACTCGACAGAGACTGTGTGGTTTTGAAATTAAGTTGATGTAATTTTAATAACTGTCTTATTGGAACAGCATATTGTTATAGAGTTGGAGGCAGATAGTAAGCAGTCGAGAAAAAGGGGGGGCTTAGATTTATGAATAGTTTTTGTTTAATGTTCACTTTTAGAATTAGAAAATAAACTGACGTTATTTCTTTAAATAGTAGGATTTCAGAGTTTTCTGTCACTAATATTTCAACAGATTATGAGGCCAGCTTTTCTGGGTGTTTGGTTTATTTAATAGAGGGGTTCATCTCCATGTCGTAACACATATCTGAACAGGTTGATTTAACTATATCCAGATATGACTATTTGAAAAGAGCTGAGTTCCAGGGCTCTTGTGATGCAATGGTACTGCCCCTACATCAGGGTATAAAAGCCCAGGTTCAAGTCCTACCCGATCCAGACATATCCAACTAGGTTGATTGCAAATAATATGGGCTTTTGCAATTAATTTATAATATGGTAATAATTAGACTTTCGGAAAGCTTTTAATATGGTTCCACACGAGAGATCAGTAAACAAAATTAGAGCAAATGGAACTGTGGAAAAATATACTGGCACGGATTAAGAATTAATTAACAGATAGAAAACAGAACATTGGAACAAATGGGTCATTTTCAGATTTGCAAGCTTAATGTGGAATACCACATGGATCAGTGTTTGGGCTTCAGCTTGTCAGAATCGTCATACTGATGACTTGGATACAGGGATTACAAGTTATATTTCCAAGTTGCAGGTGTACAACTTATTGGGAGAAGGAGTTGTGAGCAGAAGGCAAAGACACTTCAAGGGGATTTGGAGAGGCTAAGTGAATGGGCAAAAAGCTTCCAGATGGAATACAATTCTTTCCACACTCGTAGGAAAAACAGAAATAACAATATTTCTTAAATGGCAAGGGACTTGAAAGCATTGAATTTCAAAAAGGACCTGGGTTCCCTGGTCCATCAGTTGCTGAAGTTTACCATTCAGGTACAGCAAGCAATTAAGATGGCAAATAGTAGGGAGCCTTTATTATAAGAGGATTTGAGCATAGAAATAAAGATTTCTTACTGCAATTATACAGAGCCATTTTTTGAGACCATACTTGAAGAAATGTCTGAAGTTTTGATCTCCTTGCCCATGGAGACATATGCTTGTCATAGAGGGAGTGAAACAAAGGTACACCAAACTATTTCCAGCATTGGACAGATAGTCCCATGAAGAAAGATTAAGAAGACTAGGTCTTTATTCTTGAAGTTTAAAGGAATAAAACAGGCACAGAAAATTCACGGTGGACGCAGGAAGGATGTTTCCTTAGCTGGGTATCTAGAATCAGGGAACAGAATCTTAGAATATATTTAGAACTGAGACCAGTTGTTGCGTATGTTCAAGATTGACATTGATAGATTTCTACAAATTAAAAATGTTAAGGGATACGGGAATAGCGCAGGAAAATGGTGTTGACATAAATCATCTCACCAAATGGTGGAGCAGGCTCAAAAGGATTGAATGGCCAACTCCCATTAACTACCTCTGCTCGAAGGACACAATTCGCCAGCTCTTCCAATCCCTTCTCGTAACTGAAGTTTTGAATTCTCATACCAACTCACTGTCAACTTTGTACTGCTCTAAAGCTTTGACTTCTTTCCGAAAGTGCATTGCAGAAACTGACTACAATAGTCCAGTTGTGACCTAACCAGCGATTCACGAAGTAAACTTCCTTGCCTTTGTATTCTTTGCTTCTGTTTATAAAGTCTCATTAGGCTGCTTCAGTGTGCCACTAGTTCCAATCATAATGCTAGTAACCAGAGTTCAAGCTTTTAATTCTATAATTGTACCTTATTACTTGGCGATATTTATGGCGTTCTTGGTTTGATTCCAATTGAATGTTTGATTTGGAAATACATGTGGAAACCCATGACTTCTAAATAAAAATAAATTATCTCATCCATAATTTAAAAGCTGAAACATTTTATTAATCAAATATTAATCCTTCAAGCAACATCTCTCAAATAGATCATCTGGTCATTAACTCATTGCAGTACCTTGCTATTTGCAAATTGACAGCCACATTCCCCACATTACAACAGTAACTACCATTTAATGGCTGTAACTACTTTAATTTGGGCCGAAGTCTCAAAACCTGTATTTTATATTCAAGTTTTTCCCACGTTATTACAGTATGTACAATCTGAATCAATATATCAGGTTAGCATAAAAGGCTCAATCTTACAAACAATAAAAAGCACTTACTGGTTGCCTACTGAGAAGTCCGATGCTCTGCAGTTTTCTGTCTTCACGGGCTAAAAGTAACAATTTTCCCTCTGTCCCTATTTCACGCTCACCTGGTAAGCAGAGTTTGATTTTAAAATATGACAATTTGAAAAGAATAATATTTCAAACATGAATTAAATTTGGATGCCCACATTAATTTGAAGACCTCAACATTTTTGTGAGCTATCATTCACTATTAGCAAATATCATGCCATTAAACATAATATATAATGAATATTTCTTTGTATAATTTCTATGTCATTTTTTCTTCACAATGGTACATACAAGTAAAAGCACATGCATCACAGCATAAGGATATAAGAAACAGAAACAGAATAACCTACTCCACCATTTGCAGAAGAACATAAGTCTTATGGCTCAGAAATTGGCCATCTGGCCCATCATGTAAAAGAGCACTGGCTCTTTAATTATGATTTAGTGCCATTCTCCTGCTTTTCCTCCATACCCTAACATATTGTTTCTATTCAAATCACTTCTGGGCAGTGCATTCCAAGTCCAAACCATAAAGTTTTTTCTCACATTTGCTACTTTCGCAAATCACTAAGCCTGTGCGCTCTCACTTCTCGATTCTTTCATGGGTGAGAATAGTTTCTTTCTACCAATTCTATCCAGACCTCTCATGATTTTGAAACCTTCTGTTCAATCTCCTCTTAGTTTTCTTGTTGCTAAGGAAAGCAATTCCAACCTCTCCAATCTCTTCTCATCACTGAAGTTTTTCATCCTTGGAACCATTCTTTTAAGTTCCCATCCTTCCTACACTCTGGTAAAGATGGTTAGCTCAATTGGTTGGTTGGCCAGTTTGCAATGCAGAATGACACCAATAACATGGGTTCAATTCTTGCATCTGCTGATGTTACCATGAAGAGTTCTCCTTCTCAACCTTTCCACGCCTGAGGCGTGGTGACCCTCATGTTTAAACACCTCTAATGAGAGCAGCCCTGTGGTCTGGTAGATCTATGGTGACTTTACTTTTGTAGTCTGGTGCACAGAACTGCACACAATACTCCAGATGAGATCTCAGAAGTGTCCTGTACAAATCCAGCATAATCTCCTTGCTCTACAACAGGTAATACGGAAGGCAAATAGAATATTAACATGTATTGTGAAAGAAATAGAGTATAAGAGGCCTTAGTGAGATCACACCTGAAGTACTGTGCACAATTTTGGTTCTCTTACTCGAGGAGGGACGCAGTTACATTTGAGGCAGTTCAGAAGAAATTTGCTAGATTGTTCCAGAGGTAAGGGGGCATGTCTTATGAAGAGAGATTGCATAGTTTAGGCCTATACACTCTGGAGAATGAGGGGAAATCTAATTAAGATATAGAAGAAGCTTAGGAGGATTGACAAAGTAGATAAGAGAAAGGATGTTCCCTCAGGTCAGCGATCTAGAATAAGTAGTCATAGCCTTAGGATAAAGGGTAGCTGATTTAAAACAAATGAGAAATTACTTCTCTCAAACAGTCATGAATCTGTGGATTTCACTACTCCAGAGTGTGGTGGATGCTGAAAAATTGAGTACATTTAAAGAGGAGTTAGACAGATTTTTAATTAATAGTTGATTAAAGGGTTTGAAGACCAGGCATGAAAGTGGAACTGAAGCCAAGATGAGATCAACCATAATCTTATCAAATGGTGAAGCAGGCTTGAGGAGCTGAATTGCCTACCCCTAGTTCTTATGTTCTTGTACTCTACATACACGAGGTACTCTTGTACTTTATTAATAATGCCCAGAATACTGCGTGTTTAATTAACTGTTCTCTCCACCTGCCATCTTCAATGATCTATGTACATATATACCTAGGGCCCTCTGCTGTGCATCCTCGTAAGAATTGTCTCTCGCATATCTTATATTTCTGTTTACGTTCTTTCTACTAAAATGCATCACCTCAAATCTCACTGAACTTCATCGACCACCCAGGTGCACATTCTACCAACTTCTCTGTGCGTTTAAGTTGTACACTGTCTTCCTCAGCACTTGCATGTTCTGTATCGTCTGTAAACTTTGAAATTTTCCCCTGCATATCAAGATCTAGATCTACACATCATTCAGTACAATTATGGCTGATCTTAAGCCTCAACACAGCTTTCCTGTCTGGTTCCCATATCCCTCCATTCTTTGGGGTACAATGCTCTATTGATCTCAGTCTTGATGTTCAATTATCATCATTGGTAGTCCCGCACAGTCGATGATGACTCACTTCCACCTTCAGTGAGAGTTCATAGGTTGCTGTACAGTCTGATGCCGCTTCTGCAGACTCTGCTACACCTGGGGCAGAAAGTGATCCTGGGAAGGGGTGGATAGTGCACTGGTGTGGCAGCGTGTTCCTTAGGCTGTTTTTGCCTGGCTTCCTTGAGCAGCAAGTCTCAAGGTCCTGGATACTCCTCCTCCACTTTGCACGGTCTTGGGCCGGTGATTCCCAGGTGTTGGTGGAAATGCGAGTGAGGCCTTGAGGGTATCCCTGAAGCGCTTCCTCTGTCCACTTGGCGCTCGCCTGCTGTTTCAGAGCTGGCAGTAGAGCATCTGCTCGTGTTGGTCTTGCAGACGTGCCCAGCCGATCAAGGGTGGTCAGTGCCTCAGTGTAGGGATGTTGGTCTTGTAGAGGACGCTGGCATTGGTGTGTTTTTCTTCTCAGTGGATTTGCAGGATCTTGCTCAGGCAAAGTTGATGGTAGTGCTCCAGTGCCTTGAGGTGTCTGCTGTAGACAGTCCACATCTCAGAGCCACATTAGAGGAGGGGTACCATCACAGCTGTGTATACCATAAACTTGGTGTCAGATCGGATGTTGTTGTCCTTGAACATGCTTTTCCTTAGAGGACCAAAGGCTGTGCTAGCACAATGGAGACAGTGCTGGATCTCTTAAGCAATAACTACTTTGGTTGACCGGACACTCGAGGTATTGGAAGTAGCCAATGTTCTCGAAGGCCTCCCCATTGACCTTGATAATTGGGGGTTCACTCTACAATGCCAGGCCAAGTTGGTGGAGGACCTTCATCTTGCAGACGCTTAGGTTGAGACCCATGCTCTCATTTGCTTCTGTAAGGATATTGACAATAAAGTGGAGATTGTCCGCTGAATTTACACACATGCAAGCATCATCTGCATACTGCAGTTTGATGACACGAGTTGGTGTGACTTTGTTTTTGGCTTGAAGGCAGCAGAGGTTGAATAATTTCTCGCTGGTTCTATAGGTTAGCTCCAATCCAATGGGAAGCTTGTCGGCAGTGAGGTAAAGCATTGCAGTGAGTTAGATCGAGAAAAGTGTTGCAGCAATGATGCAACTCTGCTTGACACCAGTCCAAATGGGGAATGGGTTGGTGGTGGAAGCATTTGTCATTACCAACACTTTCCATATCATGGAGCAGGTGGAGGATGGTGACAAACTTCGTGCTGTAGCCAAAGCAGAAAAGGACACACATAATGTTTCCTGGTTGACAGTGTTGATGACCTTTTTAAAGTTGAAGGCAGCCATGTACAGGGGTAGATTCTTTACTCTGCATTTCTCCTGCCAGTGTCACACAGTGAAAATCATGTTGATTGTGCCCCTCCGTGGCCAGAGGCCGCACTGTGATTCCAGGAGGAGTTTATCAGTCTCAGGGAGGAGACAGTTGGAGAGGACCTTGGCAATGACCTTTCCAACAGAGACTGCAGGGAGGTTCCCCTAGAGTTACCACAGTCAGACCCGTTCCCTTTTTTTGAAAATGTTCATGAATGTGGCATTTCGAAGCTCTCCCAGAATGCTATTCTCCTTCCAGATAAGGCAGACAAGGGTGTGTAACTGCAGCAGGAAATCTTTGCCTCCCCACATCAATGCCTCAAAGGGGATACTGTCTGCTCTAGCATCCTCAATGTTCTTAAGCTGGTGGACGGCTTTCTTTACTTCGTCCAGGATGGAGTATTGCTGAGCTCATGGCACATAACGTGCTGTGGGATCCGTTCAAGGATGCTCGGATTGATGATAGGATCCCAGTTAAGAAGCCACAATATCATTTTCCAGTCTGATTCTCATATCCCTCCATTCCTTGAGATACCAAAACTCTATGATAGACATCCATAACTCTCTTAAGTCGAACACACTAAATATTCACAATGTGTTAAGTGTAGAAACTTCCCAACTTAATCTGAAATTATAAATAAATGGGGCTGCACAGTGACTCAGCAGTTAGCACTGCTACCTTGCAGCGCCAGAGACGGGGGTTCAATTCCATCCACGGGTGACTGCCTGTGTGGACTTTGCACATTCTCCGTGTCTTTGCGGGTTTTCTCAGGGTGCTCCAGTTTCCTCCCACAGCCCAAAGATGTGCAGGTTAGGTGGATTGGCCATGGTAAATTTCCCACAGTGTCCAGGCATATGCCAGTTAGGTGCATTAGCAATGGGTAATGCAGGGCTACAGGGATAAGGTAGGTGGGTGGGTCTGGGTGGGATGCTCTTCAGAGGGTCAGTGTGGACATGGGCCAAATACTCTGCTTCCACACTGTAGGGATTCTATGTTTCTAATTCTGAATCTGTGCCCATAAGTTATAGATTCCTCAGTCAGGAAAAGAACCTTTCAGTGTTTACCCAGTCAAGCCCATTCAGAAAATTATATGTTTCGATTAAATCACCTCTCATTCATCTAATACATGGAGCATCATTTGTTAGAAACATCTGCCAGAAATGTCCCTAATTAAATCTGGAACCTAAGATTTGGGTTGTAAATTTTATTTGGATCTGAATTTTGGATTTTTGAGCTGCTGTCGACAAACTCTGTGTTTATTTGAAAGATGCATCATGAGAGTTTTCAACATGCCACTGTGGAACTGCAAACATGCCAACCTACAAATCTCAGTAAAGCTCATGACTTTTTAAACAGCTGACACAGCTGCTAAAAAAAACTTAACAAATCAAAAACTCAAACAACTGCAAAACAGCCCCGAATGAAGGCCTCCATCAAGGCCATTGCTTCAAGGTGAAGAATAAATTAAGTTCATTTTTATTACATTGGATTTCAGGATTTTTTATTAGTATTTGGGGATTACATTCTGCAACGTAGTTTTTTTTTTGTAACGTGAACAACACAGCTCTATTTATGTGGTACAAAAACCAATTGCTCTAATTGTTATAGACAATAGATGCAGGAGTAGGCCATTCTGCCCTTCGAGCCTGCACCACCATTCAAAATAATCATGGCTGATCATCCTTAATCAGTATCCTGTTCCTGCCTTATCTCCATAACCCTTGATTCCACTATCCTTGAGAGCTCTACCCAACTCTTTCTTAAATGAACCCAGAGACTGGGCCTCCACTGCCCTCTGGGGAAGAGCATTCCACACAGCCACCACTCTCTGGGTGAACAAGTTTCT
>NC_057715.1:97233216-97238327 GCF_004010195.1 Chiloscyllium plagiosum | reverse complement strand
CACACAGTACTCCAGGTGTGGTCTCACCAGGGCCCTGTACAGCTGCAGAAGAACCTCTTTGCTTCTATACTCAATCCTGCTTGTTATGAAGGCAAGCATGCTATTAGCCTTCTTCACTATCTCCTGTACCTGCATGCTTACCTTCATTGACTGGTGTACAAGAACACCCAGATCTCTCTGTACTGCCCCTTTACCTAAATTGATTCCTTTCTATCATTAATATTAATCATAACTATTAACACCCCAAATGTATGATGAGGAAAGTCTCCAAGTTCATCAACCGCTAGATTTAGGAGTTGCATGAGTGTGGGAAACTATGTAAATAAGAGGTTTCGCAGTTTAAAATTGATTTTTGGTAGGGATGTTTTATTGCAAGGAACTACTTTTAAAAATTAAACACAAAAGGTGCAGGGCCCATCTTAACCTGGCTGGAGGATCGATTTTGAGAGAGAACTGGAAACAAGAAACTGCTATCCCATCCCAACTGTGAGCCTATTTAATAACACAATCCAATGGCAAATGATCTTCTTCCTCAAGAGACAGCACCGAGACCACAGGATTCATTTACTATCCCAGGGGTATCCACTGCACATACATACCAATTCCATCACCTTAGAAACTGATAAAAAAGATTTTTGCTTGATGCAATATGCAAGATCATAGGAAATAGGCGCAGTATTAGCCCATTTAACCCATTGTATCAGCTTCATTATTCAATAAGATCATGGCAGATCTAATTGTGGTCTTGAAACGACTTTCCTCATATCCCTGGGCTTTTTTGACAATCAAAAATCTGGATCATTCAGCCACGAATGTGTCCAATGACCCAACTCCATTTTTCTCTGTGGAAGATACCTCTAAAGACTAAAAATCCTTTGGGAGAAGAATACTCATACAGCACGGAAGTAGCACCTTTGTTCCTTCTTGTTCATGCTGACCACGTTTCCCAAAGTAAAACTAGTCCCACTTGTCTTTTAAATGTTGTAACGATAACTTCATCTACCACTTCCTCGAGCAGTTCATTACACATATGAACCACCTTCTGTATGAAAAAGTTGCCCATCAGGTCACTTTTTCCTCATACATTAAAAACATGCCCCCAGTTTGATTTCCCCAACCCTAATGAAAAGATCTTTTCTATTTTTCTGCCTTAAACGGAAGACCCACTTACCTTCAAAGCATGCCTTCTAGTTTTAGATATCCCCATCCCTTTCCCAGATAGGAAACATCAGCATTGATTCTGCCAAACTCTCTCAGAATCTTATATAATACAATAAGAAAATCATTAATTCTTCTGAACTCCAATGAGTATATGCCCAACCTGTGTACCATTCATTCCACAAACCATGGTGAATTGCATCAAATTCACATTTCGGATTTTCCCCAACGTTAACAGCTTTGCTTATGCAAGTGCAGCTATAGCACTGAATCTACAAGGCATACATTAGGGGTGGGATGGAATATTTTCCATGTGCCTGAATGAGTGCATTTCCAACATCACTCAAAAAACCCAGTACCATACAAGACAAAGCAGACTACTAGATCAGCATTGTCAACATTCACTCCTTTAAAAGCTGATGCATAATGGCAGCAATGTGCATGGTCTACAGATGCACTACAGTAACTTGCCAAAGCTCTTTCATAAACATATGCCAACCTGCGCCTCTAATACTGAGAAGAACAATGACAGAAGATGTATGGAAACTGTTGCTACGTCAAATCCTGGATGTCATTCCCAAATAGCACTGTGGATTTAGCTAATCCTCACATAGACTAGAGTGGTGGAAGGAGATAGCTCACCACGATCTTCTCAAGGAAATTCAGGAATAGGTAATAAAATGCTGCCTATCCAGCGATGCTCACATCTCATGAAATAGCAAGAAAAAATTAACAAATTTTTCTAAAAATTACAAACTGTACCAAAAAACAGGACTTGCAACTTAGATACTGATAATCCACGAGTAGGTACAATAAAAGGTGACAGATCAAATTAGCAACTCATTTGTTATTGTCTCAACAGAGAATCTATAATTCTATTCAATGAGATCCTGGAAGAGCAGCAACATTTTGAAAGCAAGTTTTGACAACAACTTGCGCTTATGTTGTACCCTTGAAGCAGAAGAATATCACAGTGGTCTTTCAGAGGAATAATCATAAATAAATGAATGGCAGAAAGATATTATGAGGTAAGAGAAAAATGCTTGAGCAAATAGCTGAGCTTCACAGATAGCCTTGAAAGAAAATAATGGTGTTGGAGAAGCAGAGGAATGCAAAAATGGAATTCCAATGGGTAGTGACTAGACAGCTGAAAGCCTGGTTGTCAACTGCTAGCGTAAATTTTAACTGAAACATTATTAAATTTTCCCGGATATGCTTTAACAGAATTCTTCAGACAGATCAGGGAACGTGTAGAAAGAGAATTAATGTCTAGAGTCTGATCTTCGTCTGAACTGAAAGGGACTGGTAAACATTGGTTTTTATGTTGTAGACAGTGGGAATAGTCGGTGTGGGTGTCCAGAGCCTAAGGCAGAGGTCGCTAACAGTGGCAAAGGTGAAGGAGCAATTGAGATGTCAAATGCCTGTTAATGATGCAGTGAAAGGGAGACATTGCCCACACTACTCAGACCAAAGTCAATAATATATGGCCATATGGGCAAATGTAAGAAAACTGGAAAAGGCAAACCAGGGCAGGACCTATACAGTTAATGGCAGGACCCTGGGGAGTGTTACTGAACAGTGACCTAGGGGTGCAGGTGCAGAGTTCCTTGAAAATGGAGTCACAGGAGGACTGGATGGTGAAGGAGGCATTTGACATGCTTGCCTTCATTAGTCAGTGTACTGAATATAGGAGTTAGGACATAATGTTGCACCTGTACAGGACATTTATGTGGCCACTTTTAGAATACTGCGTACAATTCTGGTCACCCTACGATTTTGTTAAACAGGTGATGTTACTGGGACTGGAAGGTTTGAACTACAGATAGATGCTGAATAGATTGGATCTTTTTCCCTTCGACCGTCAGAGGCTAAGGGGTTAAGTTATGGAGGTTTATAAAATCTTGAGGGGCATGAATAGAGTGAATAGCCAAGGTCTTTTCCCCCAAGGCAAGGGAGTCCAAAACTAAGGGGCATATCTTTAAGGTGAGAGGGGAAAGATATAAAAAGCACCTTAGGGGTAACTTTTTCACACAGAGAGTGGAGCATATATGGAATAAGCTGCCAGAGGAAGCAGTGGAGGTGGGTACAATTACAATATTTAAAAGACAGCTGGATAGGTTTTTGAATAGAAAGGGTTTAGAGGTATATGGGCTAAATGCTGGAAAATGGGACTAGATTGGATTGGGATGTCATGTGAGTGCGGACGAGTTGGACCGAAGAGTCTGTTTTCATTCTGTATGACCCTATGACTACATATTCGGGAAGCAGTGACTAGTGGTAATGTCACTGGACTCGTGATCTGGAGACCCAGGCTAATGTTAAAGGGACATGTGTTCAAACCTCACAATGGCAGATGGTGAAATTTGAATTCAATAAAATCTAGAATTAAAAGCTAGTTTAATGGCCATAAAGTAGCCATTGCTGTTTGTCGTAAAATACTTATTTGATTCACTAACACCTTTTCAGAAAGGAAATCTGTTGTTCTTAACTGGCCAGGTTTACATGTGACCCACAATTTTACGATCGTCTCTTAACTGTCATTATAGCTATCAGTTCAAGGGATACAAACTGACAACTTTGGATGGAAAAATCAGTTTACCATATAGAATCTGTGCTGTGGTGTACATTAAATTGGGTTCAGTTCAGGACAACAGTGATATTTGGATGGTAAGCACAATCAGCAACAGTAGAAAAGTCCCCCCTAACCTAGATCCACCCACGGGACCTATCATGATCCGCACCGAGATTGTATAACACCACAAAATGGGAATGAAGTTCATCTTCCTGGTCCGTATGCTTCAACATGTGAAAGGTGCTGGACAATCTGTTTCAACGGTCTACTTACTTGGTGACTGTTCAGGAGAACCCAAATTCACTGTGTTTTCAGCAACACCAAGTGAACAGCCATTAATGGGAGACCCACAATCTGCCAACACTGCAAGGCAAGTGGACTTCCCACAATCCCACAATCTTGCTGTTCCATCCCTGGAGCTTGAGATGATATTTCGTCCACGTTCTATGATTGCTGTATCAAGAATACCTAAAAAGTTAAAAAGGAAATCCAACTTTAAGTAAACGTCATCTTTTAAAATCACTATAATCTGTAAACACAAAGTTTCTCACTCAATATTGAAAATATCTATGTGCTATGATTCTAGACCAGAACCACCAAACATGTGTTATGATCTGGGTAGGGACCAGTAATATTTTTTGAAGTAGATCATGTGTGACATAATGGGTATTAAGAGATAAAAGCCATAATATTCCACGGTTACTACAGAAAGTTTGAAAAGTAATACAATGTAGGGGATGCAGTGACATAGTGGTAATGTCACTGGGCTAGTATTCCAGAACTCTAGGCTAATGTTCTGGAATAGAGGTTCACTAAGATTGCGGATGGATAATAAATTCAAAGTTTGTGCGAAGAGTTGTAGCTCGGGTGCTCGTTGTTGTGGTTCTGTTCGCCGAGCTGGAAGTTCTTGTTGCAAACGTTTCATCCCCTGGCTAGGCGACATCATCAGTGCTTGGGAGCCTCCTGCGAAGCGCTTCTTTGTTTCCTCCGGTGTTTATAGTGGTCTGTCCCTGCCGCTTCCGGTTGTCAGTTTCAACTGTCCGCTGTAGTGGTTGGTATTTTGGGTCCAGGTCGATGTGTTTGTTGATGGAGTTTGTGGATGAATGCCATGCCTCTAGGAATTCCCTGGCTGTTCTCTGTCTGGCTTGCCCTATGATAGCAGTGTTGTCTCAATCGAATTCATGTTGCTTGTTGTCTGCGTGTGTGGCTACTAAGGATAGCTGGTCGTGTCGTTTCGTGGCTAGTTGATGTTCATGTATGCGGATTTTTAGCTGTCTTCCTGTTTGTCCCAAATAGTGTTTAGTGCAGTCCTTGCATGGTATTTTGTACACTACATTCGTCTTGCTCATGTTGGGTATTGGGTCCTTCGTTCTGGTGAGTA
>NC_057715.1:97214124-97232791 GCF_004010195.1 Chiloscyllium plagiosum | reverse complement strand
CCATCATGCAACTGCACTAAACACTATATAGGACAAACAGGAAGACAGCTAACAATCCGCATACATGAACATCAACTAGCCACAACCAGCTATCCTTAGTAGCCAAACACGCAGACAACAAGCAACATGAATTCGATTGGGACAACACTGCTATCATAGGGCAAGCCAGACAGAGAACAGCCAGGGAATTCCTAGAGGCATGGCATTCATCCACAAACTCCATCAACAAACACATCGACCTGGACCCAATATACCAACCACTACAGCGGACAGTTGAAACTGACAACCGGAAGCGGCAGGGACAGACCACTATAAACACCGGAGGAAACATCAAAGAAGCGCTTCGCAGGAGGCTCCCAAGCACTGATGATGTCGCCTAGCCAGGGGACGAAACGTTTGCAACAACAACTTCCAGCTCGGCGAACAGAACCACAACAATGGATAATAAATGCCTAGGCATTTGATGTCAACGTTCTACAAACTACTGAATAAAAACATATTAATTACATGGATAATAGACAAACTGCAATCATACACCCCTTAGAACAGATCAAGCGAAAATGCAACGAAGATTGGTGGAGTTGTGGATAGTGTGGAGGGATATTGGAAGTTGCAATGGAACATTAACAGGGATGCAGAACTGGGCTGACAAGTGGCAGATGGAGTTCAACCTGGAAAAGTGTGAAGTCATTCACTTTTGAAGGTCGAATTCGAATGCAGATTACAGGATTAAAGGCAGGATTCTTGGCAGTGTAGAGGAACAGAGGGACCTTGATGTCCACGTCCATAGGTCCCTCAAAGTTGCCACCCAGGTTGTTAAGAAGGTATATGGTGTGTTGGCTTTCATTAGCAAAGAGATTGAGTTTAAGAGCTGTGAGGTTATGCTGCAGCTCTAGAGTCTTGGTTAAACGACACTTGGAATATTCCTATAAAGGTTGCCTCACGATAGGAAAGATATGGAAGGTTTAGAGAGGGTGTAGAGGAGATTTACCAGGATTCTGCCTGGACTGGAAGGCATGTCTTTTAAAGAAAGGTTGAGGGAGCTAGGGTTTTTCTCATTCGAGTGAAGAAGGATGACAGATGACTTGATAGAGGTGTACAAGATGTTGAGAGGCATTGATAGAGTGGAAAACCAGAGACTTTTTCTCATGGTGGAAATGTTTATCATGAGGGGGCATAATATTAAGGTAATTGGAGGAAGGTTTAGGGAGATGTCAGAGGTAGGTTCTTTACTCAGTGTGGTGGGTATGTGGAATGCACTGCCAGCAGTGGTACTGGAGTCAGATACATTAAAGATATTTAAGTGACTCTTCGTTAGGCACATGGAAGTTAGTACAATGAAAGGTATGTAGGTTAATCTGATCTTTCAGTAGGATAGAAGACCGGCACAACATTGAGGGCCGAAGAGTGTGTACTGTGCTGTACTGTTCTATGTTCTAAGATAGATCCCATAGATTTCTCAGCAACCTCCAGAAGTTAACAACACTGTGGGTCAGCAAATATTTACATGAGATTTCAATCTTCTCGATTAAAGTCCCAGATTTGGAACACCCTCAAAACACACTCCATCCTGGCTTCCTCAACGATTGCTCATATTCATTTTGCTGGGTCTAAGGTCTTTGGGTTCCTGGAAACTGCACTCCAGTACTTACTGACAAGCTCGGGTCCAGCTTTTCACAGGTTGTAAGCTTCGACAACCAGTACCTTGGGTTCGTTTTTATTCTGAGCTCCAATGTCGCCCAGCTGTACCAAGCAAATACTGCTTACAGGTTTTTCAATCAGATCTCTCAGCTGCACTGGGAGTATTAATTGCGCTGAGCTGTCATACTCTTAGCCTCCAGGACGTTCCTAAGGCCCAATCATCAAACATTAGCTGCACTTACAAGTTCTCACAACCTCCCTGTACTGCACAGAGCTATCCAATTGCTCTTGGGACGTCTCTCCAAGGCCCAACTACATAGAATCAGTGACATTCTTAGCTGCACGTTTCTGCATGAAGCTTGCTTCTTGCTCTCTCATACAATCACAAGCTGGTTATAACTCAAACTTCTCTCTACTGGTCCCTGAACTGTATTGACTGACCTATTGAAAATCTTACTGCCTACTGCAATGTAGAACCGAATATAGCAAGCAATTGAATGTAGTTAATATTGAGACACCAAGCTCTCTGAATGTTACAACATTCACAGATTACTGGATTACACATTTCAAATGGACAGGACAAAAAAAGGATGTTAACACATCAGATATACATGCTGTCTTGCAGAATAAAATTCAAAAGACAACTTCAAAAGCCAAGCAAAATTAGCTTTCTGCTCAAGTTCAAATACATGTAGCAACTGCCTATATTTTAAATTATTTATTACTATTCTCTGTCATTACATAAGAAAATTACTTGAGGATTTTCTTTCCAGAATATTAGAAAGCTGTTCGCAGTGAACAGTACCATGCTTTACAAATCAAAAATAAAAATGTATCCAGAAAACTTTGGATTTAAAACATTAGAAATTTTTAAATATATAAGTGCACTACAAAGAATAGAAGCATACAACTGTTCTCAAATATTGGCCACAACAGTTAACATTAACCATTTAGATTAACCAGATGGACTGTGCGAAGATTTTGTTCAGCAGTTTACAGAGATGGTGAGAAGTGTACCTTGGGACAAACAAGAAAAAAAGTGACTGCATGCATCACAGCAGAACTTCAAAGAACAATGACTACTTTTCTTGGGTTTAGTTGTCAGTTTCGATTTTATGTTTCAGGTAGATATCACAATCATGTTAAGACTTTATGACAAGCTTCAAATAAACATAGATAGAAACAATTTTAAATGACTCAATTACACCTGCAAAGCCACTAATACTGGAGCATTTTATTTATTAATGGTGTTGGAATTGGGGAAATAATGTAATTGCTTAAAAGTTGATTTTCAATCAGCCAAGTTATAGTTGACCGAATTTCATCAATTTTTGATCTGGTCCAGATTAGCACTGAGAAGCATTCACTGAGAGGAGGAAGAAAAAACAGCAGGAAGTGAAAAGAAAGCAGATAAATTTTCCAATAAATACTATTCGTTCATTCACAGGGATATTGAATTACTGGCTAAGCCAGCATTTTTCTTCAATGACCCTGGAGAGGGTGGTGTTGAGCTGCCTCAGCTATAGGGAGAGGCTGAATAGGGTGGGGTAATTTTCCCTGAAGCATCAGGAGGCTGAGATTTATAAATTCATGAGGGGCATGTATAGGGTAAAGAGATAAAATCATTTTCCTGGGTTAGGGGAGGGCATAGGTTTAGGGTGAGAAGGGAAAGACAAAACATTGACCTAAGGGACAACTTTTTCATGCAGAGGGTGATGTGTGTATGGAATGAGCTGCCAGAGGAAGTAGTGGAGGCTGGTATAATTGCAACATTTAAAAGGCATCTGGATGGGTATATGAATAGGAAGGGTTTAGAGAGCTAAGGGCCAAGTTCTGGCAAATCTGGTCGGCATGGATGAGTTGGACTGAAGGGTCTGTTTCCATGTTGTACATCTCTATGACTCTGTAACTGCTGCATTTGTTGGGAGTGCAGGCACATCCACAGCACTATTATGAAGAGAGATCCAGGTTATTGACCGAACAACAATGAAGCATTAGTATTATAGTCCCAAGTCAGGATCGTGTGTGACTTAGAGTGTAACTTGCAGGTAGTGGTGCTCCTAAGCAACTAAGACACTAGCCTGAGGGACTCCGTATTGATGCCCTGGAGTTGAGATGATTGTTCTCCAACAACCACAAACATCTTCCTTCCTTCGATGTTAGACATTAACCACTGCTCCAAAATATACAATACAGTAAACCAGATAAACCAGTCAATGTATACCAAGTTCTGACCCTGTATCTAAATTTACGATGTTTTTAATAGATTTGTTTTTCAAAATCTTTGTTACACGTAAAACAGAATACCATCACTGTTTTCTTTATTAAAATGTTGTGGTAATAGCTCTGTATACCTCCTTTGTGTCCATTCAAAGTTACAGAACAATTTCCATCTTCAACAGACCAGATCTTTAACTGAGCATCCATTCCTCCACTTAGAACCACAATCCCAGAGGGAAAGAACCTACAACAATTCACGTCGTACACGTGGCCAACCAGATCTCTCTAAAAATTAAAATTGACAATGGATTAGATCCAAATCACATACACACATATCTGCACACACTTTGGAACATCAGGTGCGATACTTCTCACAGATCAATACCTGATGCTAGGTAAAGTGGCAACGATTATTATGACACTGAACCCTTCAGTATGGTTGTCATTACTAATTAATTATATTGCCAGTTCACTTTGCATTAGCAACCATAATAAATACTAGGAGAAAGCGAGGACTGCAGATGCTGGAGATCAGAGTTGAAAATGTGGCACTGAAAACGCACAGCAGGTCAGGCAGAATCCGAGGAGCAGGAGAATCGGCGTTTCAAGCATATTCCATAACAAATACACCAAAAGTATAATTAAATTACTTGGACATTACAGGGTCAACTAATACAAAATAATAGCTACAACAGAAGGATTATAAGGTATCAATATCCTATCTCAAGGTTCACATATAACTGTTATAACTGTCATCTTGTTTACAATGTGATTATGACTTAATCATCTCTCCTAGGTATATGTTATTGTCTACATTAATTAATTTGGGTAGAAAATTCTCAAGTTATTTAAAAAACACATCCAACTTGTTACGATGTTTAATATTAAAGAGTGATTCAGAATTCAAACCAGAATGAATAAGATCACAATCTTTCTACAGAAGCTGTTCAAAGACAGACCTCAAACTATAAATTTTTTACTACTTGGCATTTAAGGAAAATTGAAACACTATACTTTTTGTGAACCTACTGTAAATTATCGACAATATTCATATAAAGTAAATAGATACACAAACCCTCAGATCTCCATTATTGGCTTGCCAGATTCGCATTGTCCCATCTGTACTGCAAGATACACCCAGCCCTCCACCACTAGAAATATCCATACTGGTTATCTAGAGAGCAAGGGTAAAAGAGATAAAGGTGTAGCATTTTGGAAAATACAATTTTATTTTGAAATATACATCAGGTTCAACAAAATCAGTGTCTTGTATAAACACCAGAATCTATTTTCCATAACTCAAAACTGTTTTTAATAAAATTTTACAAACAAAAATGTCTATGACTTATGAACAATTAGGACCTACACATGATATTTTCAAACCAGTTTAACTGCAGGGGAACACCTTCCAGCTTCCATTACTTCAACTTATTACTTGACAGCATGCTGTTGCGATGAATTGCTCAAGAGTGGCTAGATATTTCAACATGGGGGACAAAAGGATTTGCTGATATGTGCCTCATAGTGACTTATAAAGGTTTAATGGAAGTGGGAGAGGGGCAGGGGATAAAACTGTGGGAGATTGCAACATCAAAAATCAAGGAAGGTTTCTCGCTCTATCCTGTAACAAAGTTCAAAATCTGGAGGGGGAAATAGAATAATGAGCACATGAAGACCAGATTAGATTACTGTTCACTTAGTATGGCTTAGAATATAGCTTCAAATTAATTTATTGTTCTTCATAACTACACAGTGGCACAGTGGGGCGGTACGGTGGCACAGTGGTGGCGGTACGGTGGCACAGTGATTAGCACTGCTGCCTCACAGCGCCTGAGACCAGGGTTCAATTCTCGCCTCAAGCGACTGACTGTGTGGAGTTTGCACGTTCTCCCCATGTCTGCATGGGTTTCCTCCGGGTGCTCCGGTTTCCTCCCACAGTTCAAAGATGTGCAGGTCAGGTGAATTGGCCATGCTAAATTGCCCGTAGTGTTAGGTAAGGGGTAAATGTAGGGGTATGGGTGGGTTGCGCTTCGACGGGTCGGTGTGGACTTGTTGGGCCGAAGGGCCTGTTTCCACACTGTAATGTAATCTAAATCTAATCTAATTATTTATAATTTTGTTCATTTGTCACAAGTGACAAGAGAGATCCTGCACGAGCTGATGAGATGGCAGCACTCCGCGCCCTTCCTAACATCTGGGCAATCAAGAGGCTGTATCAGGAGCAAATGCATGCAGGAGGGAAAGATAAGAGGGACTCCATGTTTGGTGAGCCATGATTAATGGACAGAAGCCAGTAAACCTAAATTGATTGATTTGACAGCAAACTTGGTACAAGCAACTGCCAGACAATGGAATTTAATCAGAAATTAGTGCACACCCAGGCTGAAATGTGGATTGTATTCACTTAAGTAAGAAGCTGGTGATGCTATAGAACTGGACACCAGCATGAGCTGCTACTTTCATGTAGCAAGAGGACAACATTTCAGGGAACTTGGGAACCAAATGAATTCTAAAAATGTGCCTTCACTGAAAAAAATTATTTGTAGTTTTAACTGGATGACATTTAATAAATTACAGATCTAAAATTCTAGCTTTAGTAACAATGTGCAATCATAGATCAAGATCCATTAACCAGGACAGGCTAGGAAATGCCTGGTAAACAATCATTTGTAAAAGAAATTGTCTATGAATTCTTAGATCATGTTCACTTTGAATAGTGGCGTCAGAGTTAGTTTTCAGATCTATGAACAGATAGTTATTTTGATTGCATAGCCAAGTCTACTTTAGGCTACATTTACTATTTTATGCTGTGGAGGAGCCGGTGTTGGACTGTGATGGACAAAGTTAAAAATCACACAACACCAGTTTATAGTCCAACAGATTTATTTGGAAGCACTAGCTTTCGAAGCACTGCTCCTTAATCAGCTACCTGTTGGACTACAACCTGGTGTTGTGAGATTTTTAACTTTTACTATTTTAGCGCTGGGAATTAACTAAAATATTCTCTAAATTATCAGCAGACATCAGTACATAAGAGATAACCTTTGTGATGTAACACCTAATTGAACATAAAAATTAGGATGCTATGCAAACAAGTCAATTTGAAAACTGCAATTTTTCCTCCTACAATGATCGCACTTCTAAAAATGCTTACTTCAGGAAAGATATCAACATTATTCAGCTTACACAAAACAATTAAAAAAACAGACTTACACTTTTAGTGTGTATTCTAGAAAAGGATGTATAAGGCATAAGAAACTTTGAGGCTGCATTCCCATCAGGACAGGAGATTAGAATACTCTTCTGCAACGAAAATAAAAATTCTAAAAAACTGAATTTTTCAATGTCTAAATGCTACATTTTCACAGATGGCAATAACAACAAAAATAATATATGGAGGAAGATCTCACCTTTGTAATCTCTGCCACTTCAAACCCTTCTGAAGCTGTTACCACTGGGACCCCATCTTTACCAACTCCTTGACACTTTATACAGCCATATAAAGTAGTTGCTCCTAAATTAGAAATGGACATTATACCATGTTGTTGTTAATTATAATTATAACATTAGTGGGGGATATCAACAACAAGTAAATCACCACCTTTTGAAATCTCTGTTGTTCAGATGAGATGTTAAATGGAGGCCCATCTATCCTCTCAGGTTGACCTGAAGTAGACTTCTTCATGAATTTCAAATAGCAGGGAAGTTCTCCCTTGTTTTCTGGCCAATATTTATTCCATTGCACAGATGACTGTGGTACCTCACTATGGTCATTGCTGAAATGCTTTCTTACAACAGCAATTGCACTTCTATAACACTTACTAAAAAAAGACTTAATTGGCTTTGATGTCTCGACATTGTGAAGTGTGTTACATAAAAATGAAAATATTTCTTTTGTAAAGGTTTTCCTATATTGGAAAGATGACAAATCATGGCACGAATTTGCAGATAACTTCAGGTGTTGTATCATTTGTTGAAATTAGATTACTGTGGATTCAATATCACCACTGGCACTGATTCACACTAAAAGCCAGTCACTGTAAAACTCACTTAGAATGTTAGCTCTTCAAAGTGCTTGTGTGCGCTGTTTATGCATTTGTCTCTAAAAAGTCAGCACATATTTCAAAGAAACTGAGCTCTGATTTAACAAACTTTTGAAATTAGAAGTCCAAATAATTTATGCCCATAGTAAGTGGATTAACATACTGCATAGTGTGGCAATAGTCCATGCAAGTTATGAAGATTACAGACACAACTTATGAACTAAAATGAGTGAACCAATTCCAGCTAAGGTGGTCACAAAGGTGCTGATTATGTTGTAAATGAGGACTGCAATGGTGCAAGTGGTAATAATACAAGATTATCCCAAATTTCCTGCTGAATAGAATAAAATAACAACTTTTTGTCATGTGTATTTTTACAACAAAAAGGTGAATGTTTTATAAGTTGCCATACCATGGCATCATGAATTCATAAGTAAAAATTAAGACAGTCATCTCAGATCAATTTCAGTTCTGGGAAGAGTCCAATAAGATGGAGAACGCTGGAATATCAGGAAGCTGCTGCCAAAGACAATTTCCACACTGACGAGACCTTCACGCCAGGACAAAACTACCAAACCTGGAGACTGCCACGCAAGACAAGACTGCCCCTCTGAGTCAAGGTTACCACAACGGGAGACCACCGCTTCAGGCTGGAATATAAGATCTCAATGCCACACACCAGGACGAGATCTCAACGCTGGGACAGGATGATATCAGCACAACGGGTCGCTGGAATACCTGGAGTCTGCCATCAAAGACTTACACATCGATGAGACCTTCATGCTGGGACAAGAATACCAAATCTGGAGACCGCTACGGCAAGCTGAGACCACTCCTCTGGGATGAGATGGACACAAAGGAAGACTGCTGCCCAGGCTGAGGCCAGTACATCGGGCTGGAAGCCTCCTCTATGCTGGGCCCGATCCAGGAGAATACAACTTCAGCCGAAGTTAAAAAAACATAAGATGGTAAATGGAAACATTAAGAAAAAGTAGAGAAAGAAAGAAAAAAGTAAAAAGCAAATGGAGTAGACGAGTTCCAGGCTCCTGGGCAAGCTCCACGTCTATACTGCTGCCATCTTAAAGATTCAAGATATGCTGCAAGTGCAAGCCGACATCAGAATCAGGAAAGTTTTCAGCTATGATGTACCCATTATTACATAATCATGCAATACAAGAAAGCCACCATTCAAATATGGTACTAGAGTATCATATCCCACTGTGGACTCACACCCTGTTGAAAATAAAACTTCTTAGAGGGAAATTAAAGTGAAACAAGATGTTCTATAGCTGCTATTAGACTTTATTTCCTATATTACGACAAAAACCTGAAATTTTTGAACCTGCAAGAGTTGAGTTCAAATAAAATACCTTCAGAAAACAATATTGCTACATTGATGAGTGACATGGTCTATTAGAAACTTCAATATTCAGTTTGACATGTGGCTAGTTGCAATTTCTAGTTAGGATCAGACTCTAAAGTCTGCAGCAAGAGTTCTGAGGGCATGATAAATCTGGGAAAGAACCTTAGAGAAACAAAAACAGAAATTGCTAGTAAAACTCAGTGGGTCTGACAGCATTTTTGGAAGCGAGCAGAGTTAAAAGTTTTGAGTCCAGGGACTCTTCATCAAATCACTGCTCTTGTATAAGATCTCCAGCATCTGCAGTTCTTTGTTTTATTTTAGTGAGGAATCTTATAGATTCTGCTTGGCACAGTTGTCGACAAGCTCTTGTTGACGGCAATGTCGGTGAGAGCGAGTAGATAGCACAGACGACTTGCAGACTTGCTGATGTCAGGGGTCGGAGAGAGTGAAGGCAAGTAGGTAAGATATTGCAGGCAATAACAAGAGTGGCAGAGTATGTGCTTTGATGGGAGGTAGCTACAGTAGCAGAGATAAAATTAGTGTGGAGGCACCGGACAGAAGATGGTGGCATTCACTCTGGCAAAGTGGAGAAGATCATTGACCTTCCTTCATTGCAGGCATTCAATCAGATGGCTGCAACTGCTTTATCCCAGGCAGCGACATCTGTCACCTGGCATGATCTGGTCTTCTGGCCTCATCTATTGCCCCTGAGGAAAGAGGAGGTCTGGCTGACACCATCCCATCAAGCAGGACCTCCTGCAAAATGGGGCCCGCTCTACTCCTGTCTGCCAGGTTTAGGCAAATTTCAGCAACTTTTAACCTAACTAGATAAAACAGTAGGTGTCTGGGTGCACAACAGAATTTTAAAGGTGCCACAGGCACAAGGGATGCCACTGAATTCTGGATATCTGCTGCCTGGCAAGTTGCTCTGAGAATCGTAAGATCGAACAGAAATCGCAATTGAGTGGACGAGATAGGTAAGTAACGAGTCGGGTTTGGTAAGGAAGGAAGAGAAAACCCACTAGGTATTGTGGTGAGAATCCCTCTTAAAAAATTCAATGGAACTTGGACTTAGCCAAAGACGGTGAGTTTTTTTTTTAATTAATATCACATTCTCTAGAGAGTTAAAAGTTAACATTTTTATCACCTAACTGCTCCAAAGATCTTTAAATGTGAAAATGTTCTGTCTTGGAAATCTCTCAAACTATTCACACTATTTATTCACCAGCCTCTTTTGGGTAAGGTCACAGTAGTTCCAAGAAATAATTTAAGGAGTGTACCAAGAGTACACGCTTCGAACTGGTTGCTAAGAGATTGTGAGAAGCAATTTCCTGAAAAGATGTGTATTAATTCTCAGTGGATTTCTTCCACTTGGATTCTACAGAATAGATTATCTGAGTCCTTGCCTACTACCATTAAAGGAATATAGGAAAAGGAATTAGGTCATTCACTCATTCAAGCCTGCTCTACCATTCAATTACATCACCAGTTGATCTGTATCTCAAATCCATCCACTCACCTTTGTTTCAAATCCCTCAGTTTCCTTACCCAATAAGACGCAAAATAAAACTAAATATCTAGGGTTTTGGAATGAATTGATCCAATCCTCACAGCCTCTCAGGGTTAGTTCTAGGTTTCCATTAATAAACATTGTAATATGGTGTTTCTTGACTACACTCCTGAATGCCTCAGCTCTAATTACAAAAAGTACCCTCTTGTTCTGCATTATACCATCAGAGGAAACGATTTCTTTGTACCTACCATGTTAAATCCTATCACATTAGAAAACACCTCAATTAGATCACCCATCAGCTTTCTAAACTCAGATTACAGGAATGCAAAAATGAATTGGGAAAACTTCCCCTTATGTGTATTATGTTCTTTAAAACCTTGCTTTTTCCAGTCAGAATAGAATGCACATCAGGAGAAATCACGATCACATTGTCAAGCACTCTCAACAGATCAAAGATTGAACAATGCTGGAGAAACATATTGTAAATTCAAACAAAAAGTATGGGGTTATCTAGAGCCAACTTTAAAAATTTCTACAAAAGAAACCAGTCTGGTTCAAAATAAAGATTATAGATCTTGCACCAGGTAAGGTCATACTTCATTAGACAATTATTCTAAACAAGAAACATGCTCTAAATGTTTGGCACACTATTCCTACATTTTTCAGCAATAGTCTCTCCTGCATTCCAAATTCAACCTAAAAGAAACTGTCAGTATGAATATTGCATGTTATACTTTAAATATACGAACCAGGTTGGCTCATTAATTTTTCACTAAGAAAGAATAATTTTACAAAGCAATCACCCTGGCCATTTTTGCATCAGTAAGACTGACAATATAACTTCAGAGTCAGACGGGAATTTAATGTCTATGCTGAAGTACTGTATCAAATGTACTTCTAAATGGCAGATTTTATGATTCGACATCCAAGTGCAGTTGATTTTTTTTAGATTCCCTACAGTGTGGAAACAGGCTCTTCGGCCCAACAAGTCCACATCAACCCACAACTCACCCTGACTAGTGCACCTATCACTACGGACAATTTAGTATGGCCAATTCACCTAACCTGCACTGTAGGAGGAAACCGGAGCACCCGGAGGAAACCCACGCAGACATGGGAAGAATGTGCAAACTCCACACAGGCAGTTGCCTGAGGCAGGAATTGAACCCGGGTCCCTAGGGCTGTGAGGCAGCAGTGCTAACCACTAAGCCACCGTGCCTGAGATATAGTCACTGTATAGGAGGTAATATGTGGCACTTTGTTTTTCAATATTTATATAAATGGTCACCATAAAAATTGTTAGGCCCCAAATATTTATTATATATTTGTCACAATTATTACTTGATTGTCTTCAAAAAGCAAAAATTCTGGGGAAGGAGATGAGATAAAGTAGTCACTTTATTTTTAAATCTTCAGAACAAGTAACAGAAGCTTTTTTAAAAAGTGGACATTTATGTCTTGAAAGAGAAGTCAATAGCAGGATTTTAGAGATATGACAGATACTGTCCAGAATTGGTTAACGTGGTGGTCTTTTTATTCACAGCATTGTTCCTCAAAAGCAGTTAGGGAAAACCTGACTTTGGTGATGTTAAGAAACATTGACCATGGCACTGGAAGTTCTTCCTCAAACTGCTTTGGGAACTTTAGCATTCACATGAATCAGTAATTTCCTGTGAGTACCATGAGAATTTTAGCATTCACATAAACACAACATTTTCTTTTGCCCTTCAACCACTTATACAGGACAAAAGTCTTCACGATCACATATCAGGTTTAGTCACCATTTTCAAGCTGGAGAGCTTCAGTTTCAAGCCAGGCTCAGATACAGTTGGCTGTTCCTCAGATTTTCCACACTTGTGTGGTTGAAAATAAAGATCTTCCAGTTGCACGTTGTTGGGAATGGCATCAGGTGCTTTAGAACATTGCAGGATATTGGGACCGTACAAAGAACCGGTTTGTCAAACTTTTCTCACCAAATTTGAGCTTCAATACCTTGCATTTTAAGTCAGCAAACAATTCAACTCGCCCTGTACAAAACTGTGCTAATACCCTCCCTGATGTCTGAGACACAGAATATCTATTACAGCAATATAATGTAATTGGGTAGATTCTATACTAGATGCATTTAGACCATCATGACCAACAAACAGGAGGACAAAGTGCTGAACATTGAGCTGTTTTCAGGATAAATGTCTGGAACTGAAACATTCCAACAGCCGAGTCCAGCTTTGGTGAAACAGGCATGTGGCATTTACAGTTGACAATAAATTAGCTGTGATGATCACAAATTTACAATTTTGGACACCATCGACAAGGGAGGCCGAAATGAAATGAAGGTTCAAGTACCTTTTGAAGGTAAACCTCAGAAGATGTTGCACATCTGCGACAGAAGGGGAGAAAAGCTCCCAGGGAGCAATCTCAAATAATGGTGTTGTTCCTTTGAAAAGCAAAATAATACAGGTATCTAAAGACAAAAGACAACTACTTGAGATCAGCCACGATCATGCTGAATGGCAGAGCAGGCTCAAGGAGCTGAACCGCCTACTCCTGTTCCTTGTTGTAATGCGCCCCAAAGAAAAATCCATTCACACCTACAATGTGGAAACCATTGCAGGTCTGCAATAAGCTTCAGAGCCATGTTTTAACGTGCAAAGAATAACTCTACACTTTCAAGAAATGGTCACAATCATAGCTTTTGTAGGTGTTTTGAAGAAGCTTTGGCAAGCTTTTGCAGGGTATCTTGAAGAAAATATTCATTGAAGACACTTGTTGTGAGAGGATGTTTCGGGGAATGGATGGGATGTCAATCAAACCTCCTCGCAGAGTGCTTTAGGGAACATCGCTGGGACATCCGCACCAATCAAACTCACCACCCTGTGGCCCAACATTTCAACTCCCCCTCCCACTCAGCCAAGGACATGGAGGTCCTAGGCCTCCTTCACTGCCACTCCCTCACCACCCGACACCTGGAGGAAGAACGCCTCATCTTCCGCCTCGGAACACTTCTACCCCAGGGCATCAATGTGGACTTCACCAGTTTCCTCATTTCCCCTTCCCCCTCCTCACCCCAGTTCCAGCCTTCCAGCTCAGCACTGTCCCAATCAAATTGCTTTGTACTGTATGTGTTGAGCCTTTTGAACACTGTTGGAGCTACACTCATGCAAGTGAGTAAAAAAAGCATTAAAAGCATACATATAGCATTCCTCTGGTATGGAAGTTTAAAAATGGAGGACTTAACCCTAATAAACTGACTTGAGCCTGTAACTGCAGATGGCATCTTATGAAAGCATTTCAAATTTGGTTCACAATAATATGTCACACAAAATACTCTAACTTGGCTACTCATTTAAAATCTCAAAGGTATGGAAAAAATGTTTACAGAAATAAGGCACGGGGAAATGAATCCTGTGCTCAGAGGCAGATCTGACTCACTTCATTCTGATTACGTTTATCGATACAGAAACATTACACCCCAGCAGAAAAGCTTATTTCCATAAAATGAGAGTAAATGGCTTATAATGCTAATTCATAGCACTTGTTGAACTCAAATTGATTGACTAAGGTGTAACAGGGAGCAGAGGACAGGGTAGAACTCAATATTGGACCAACAGGCAGTTAAGAGGTCAGGGCCAAGAACTGGTGTTTGCCAAAATAACTAGAAAAAGCTGTCCTGGGAGTTCCATGGATGTACAAGTCAAATACTGAGGTTGAACAAAAATTGATGAGTGAAATGGAGGCAGTCATCAAAAATCATACTTGCCCCCTCCAAAACAATTGGCTTGTCATGATTTAGCCGTTAGTCTATTTGTTTCACTACTGTGTAGTTTCTTGGAAGAAAAGTGTTCCTTCAAAACAGGGGAGGCATTAACGTGAAATTTAGTGCTCCAGATCAGGGAGTAACGAAAGCGCAATGGACCCCATTCACAATTGCTGACTAGCCACTCCTGCTGAAAGGATGAATATTTGACTGAGTTTTGTGAAGATAGTTTCTTCCCATCCCAAGCAAATCTGAAAAGTTGGTTGAGTAAATAGGAAAACATACTTAAGGGGCTTCCAGCTCAAGGCAGCAGAAACAAATTGATCAGAGGTCAGGAGAATAGTTTTTGTGTAGACGCACAATTGTGAAATTCAAAAATATACCAGAATTTGAAGCAAAATTTAATAACAGGCTGGATAGTTAGACTGAGGGCAAGCAAGAACATATATATTTAAATAATTTGCTTTTTTTGGAGAGAAGCTAAGTAGAGACTTGATAAGAATTTGAAAACTTGTGAGGAGACTGAACAGAGTAGATAGGGAGAAACTGTTCTCTCCCACAAAAGAATCAAGAACGAGAGATCATAGATAAGATAATTTGCAGAGAAGCAAGTGTGGAAAAATATATTCACTTAATAATGATCCTGAATCCACTGCCTTGAATTGTCATGGAAACAGGTGCAATTCAGGCTTTCAAGACATGAGCTGATTACTTAAACTAAAATAATATTCAGAGTTATGGGGTAAAAGCTGCAGACACCAATGTTGCTTGGTATGGAGCATTGCAGGAATGAAGAGAGGTTGGATAAGCTCAGCTTGTTTTCTTCACACCAGAGAAGGCTTGGAAGGGGGGCTGAGGGAGAGAGAGGGAGAGAAAGAAAGAAAAAGAAAACATGGACAGCATGAAAGAAACCGGGTGTTTCCCTTGGCCAAAGGATCAATAATAAGGGACATACTTTTTGGAAGTGAAAGACAGGAGATGTAGAGGAGATTTAAGGAAAACCTTTTCACCCAGAGGGTGGCAGGGATCTGAAATGCACTATCTGGGAGGGTAGTGGAGGCAGAAAACCACATAGCACTAAATAAATGGTGAAACAAATTATGAAACTTGAAAGGAGTCAGAAAAGACTTACAAGGATGTTGCCAGGGTTGGAGGACTTGAACTATAGGGGGAGGTTGATTAGGCTAGGGCTGTTTTCCCTGGAGCGTTGGAGGTGGAGGGGTGACCTTACAGAGGTTTATAAAATCATGAGGGGCATGGACAGGATAAGTAGACAAAGTCTTTTCCCTGGGCTAGGGGAGTCCAGAACTAGAGGGCATAGATTTAGGGTGAGAGGGGAAAGATATAAAAGAGACCTAAGGGGGAACCTTTTCACACAAAGGGTGGTATGTGTATGGAATGAGCTGTCAGAGGAAGTGGTGGAGGCTAGTACAATTGCAACCCTTAAAAGGCATCCGGATGGGTATATGAATAGGAAGGGTTTGGAGGGATATGGGTCGGGTGCTGGCAGGTGGGACTAGATTGGGTTGGGATATCAGGTCGGTATGGACAGGTTGGACCAAAGGGTTTGTTTCTGTGCTGTACATCTCTGACTCTTAGTACTTGGGTGAGCAACTGACTGTCAGAGAACATTCAAGGCAATGGGGGCCTAGTGTGGTAAAGTGGTACTAGTGTAGGTAGTAGCATATTTTTGGCAGCACAGACTCAACCCTTGTACTGTTTGATAATACGACCATGCAGCCTCCTTCTGCACCGCAACAATTCTGTGATTCTGTAATCTCCGAATTCGTCAGACGTGAAGGGGGTAGGGTTACTGCTCTGTGGAGGATAAGGACTCAGAGAGCTGGGCCAAGTGCCTATGTTGTCTTCTCTGCATGTAATTCTACAAACAGCAATATGTGAATTCATACCCTAGCACTGGCAGTGAAAGTCTTCAGGATTGGGGGGAGGGAGGGGGGATGTTTCACAGTTTGGGGAAAAACAGAAATAGAGGTTTTTGTTTTTTTGTAATTTTCTAGCAAGCAAACCTTATTCTCAGAATGGGGACGGTGCAAGGTGGAGGGAATCAGACAGTAAACATAACTGGGCAGTCAGGCCAGCCTTTATTATTAGGATTTTGTTGCTGATGATGACTTTTTAAAAACATATCAAACTCTGCCTCGGGATCCTTACCGGGTCTTTTACAGGAAACCCACGCTTCCCTCTCATTCTCCCTGTGGGATAAAACCGAGACGACATTAATACCCGCACAGGAGTGACGAGGAGCCACAAAAAGAAAAGGTTTGTTATAAATTTCTGGCCCCTTCAGGCAGAGTTACCGCAAGGCTCGAGGCCAGTCGCACTGGATGAAGATCCTGCCTCCTGCCATGGCGACGCCACACTGCCGCAAACCGAACGGCCGCCGCCACTGTCGCGAAGAGCCCTCACCCGCCCTTCCGCCCACCTCCCGCTGCACAGACCACGCCCTGGGAGGCTCTCAGCCATCAGGTCGCAGAGTGCTTGGAACAGCCTGAATTTACATGGTACCTTGATCACTTCCAAACCTTTTCCCTTCATCTCTTTCACAACGTGGTAAACGATTTCGTGATTTTTAAAAAGATATTTCAGTTCATTTAAACTGTTTTTGGAAAAAAAGGCCCACTTATAATTAATTCTTTTTCATATCCTGACAGAAGAATCTACTGTAATTGCTTGCTACCCTACAATTATTCCAACTCATCCAGATTACCTGTCCCATTTATACACCCTCTGGCCTTTATTTTCCATTGTCCTTCCACTCCAGCAATGATTGCAATTGATAAACACAGTACTCAACCTCTTTCCAAAGATAAAAATCACAGAACACCAGATTATAGTCCAACAGGTTCATTTGGAAGCGCTAGCTTTCAGAGCACTGCTCCTTCATCAGGACAACTAGTGCTTCCAAATAAACCTGTTGGACTATAACCTGGTGTGTGATTTTTAACTTTGTCCACCCCAGTCCAATGGCGGCACATCCAAGTCATTTCTTCCCAAACATCTCATTCTTTGCAGCAAGATTCAAAAGACTTCTAATTTACTCTTCGACAACATATTTGGTGACTTTCTCCAACCTCCAGTTTGATGTTGGCACCCATAGTTAAAATCATGACAGACAAATGAAAGAAAGACATCCCCTTCGCTTTTCAGAAGGTTAATTGACTTCTTCAAGAAGAGACTAAATGTGTGGATAGGTGTAGTGCAGTGGATGTAATTTATATGGACTATAGTAAAGCTTTTGACAAGGTCAACCACTATGGAAGATAGGTTAAGAGGGCAAGACCCCAAAAATTCAGGTCGACTTTGCAAATTGGATGCAAAATAGGGTTAGTGGGAGGAAGCAGAGGGTGATGTCAAAGGTTAATAATACAGCAGCCCCTAAGTACTGTATTTATCTCCATTTAAATCAAATTCTTTAGCTCTGTAGTGAAGTTTGATCTTACAACCTTTTACAGTCATAGAGTCATAGAGATGTACAGCATGGAAACAGATCCTTTGGTCCAACCTTTCCATGCCGACCTGATATCCCAAACCAAATCTAGTCCTACCTGCCAGCACTCGACCCATATCCATTCAAACCATTCCTAGTCATATACCCATCCAGATGCCTTTTAAATGTTGCAATTGTACCAGCCTCCACCACTTCCTCTGGCAGCTCATTCCATACACGAATCACCCTCTGTGTGAAAAAGTTGCCCCTTAGGTCTCTTTTATATCTTTCCCCTCTCACCCTAAACCTATGCCCTCTGGTTCTGGACTCCTCCAGCCCAGGGAAAAGACTTTGTCTACTTATCCTGTCCATGTCCCTCATTATTTTGTAAACCTCTGTAAGGTCACCTCTCAGCCTCTGACGCTCCAGGGAAAACAGCCCCAGCCTGTTCAGACTCTCCCTTGAGCTCAAATCCTCCAACCCTGGCAATATCCTTGTAAATCTTTTCTGAACCCTTTCAAATTTCACAACATCTTTCCGCTTGTAAGGAGACCAGAATTCCACGCAATATTCCAACAGTGGCCTAACCAATGTCCTGTACACCGCAACATGACCTCCCAACTCCTGTACTCAATACTCTGACCAATAAAAGAAAGCATACCAAACACCTTCTTCACTATCC
>NC_057715.1:97162447-97213582 GCF_004010195.1 Chiloscyllium plagiosum | reverse complement strand
CCATGTTGACTATCCCGAATCAGTCCTTGCCTTTCCAAATACATATACATCCTGTCCCTCAGGATTCCCTCAAACAATTTGCCCACCACCGTTGTCAGGTTCACTGGTCTATAGTTCCCTGGCTTGTCCTTACCACCCTTCTTAAACAGTGGCACCATGTTAGCCAACCTCCAGTCTTCTGGCACCTCACCTGTGACTATCGATGATACAAATATCTCAGCAAGAGTCCCAGCAATCACTTCTCTTGCTTCCCACAGAGTTCTAGGGTACACCTCATTGGGTCCTGGGGATTTATCCACTTTTATGCATTTCAAGACATCTAGCACTTCCTCCTCTGTAATATGGACATTTTTCAAAATGTCACCATCTATTTCCCTACATTGTATATCTTCCATTTCCTTTTTCATAGTAAACACTAATGCAAAATACTTGTTTAGTATATTCCCCACCTCCTGCATCTCCACACAAAGTTCACCTTGCTGATCTTTGAGGGACTGTATTCTCTCCCTAGTCCCTTTTGTCCTTAATGTATTTGTAAAAACCCTTTGGATTCTCCTTAATTATATTTGCCAAAGCTGTCTCATGTCCCCTTTTTGCCCTCCTGATTTCCCTCTTAAGTATATCCCTACTGTCTTTATACTCTTCTAAGGATTCACTCAATCTATCCTGTCTATGCCTGACATATGCTTCCTACTTTTTCTGAACCAAACCCCCAATTTCTTTATTCATCCAGCATTCCCTATACCTACCAGCCTTTCCTTTCACCCTGACAGGAATATACTTTCTCTGGATTCTCGTTATCTCGTTTCTAAAGGCTTCTCATTTTCCAGCTGTCCCTTTACCTGTGAACATCTGCCTCCAATCAGCTTTTGAAAGTTCTTGCCAAATATTGTCAAAATGAGCCTTTCTCCAATTTAGAACTTCAACTTTCAGATCTGGTCTATCCTTTTCCATCACTACCTTAAAACTAATAAAATTATGGTCACTGGCCCCAAAGTGCTCCCCCACAGACAGCCCAGTCACCTGCCCTGCCTCATTTCACAAGTTTTGCACCTTCTCTAGTAGGTACATCCACATACTGAATCAGAAAATTTTCTTGTACACACTTAACAAATTCCTCTCCATTTAAACCCTTAACACTATGGCAGTCCCAGTCTATGTTTGGAAAGTTAAAATCCCCTGCCATAACCACCCTATTATTCTCACAGATAACTGACATCTCCTTACAAATTTGTTTCTCAATTTCCCCCTGACTATTAGGGGGTCTATAATACAATCCCAATAAGGTTATCATCCCTTTCTTATTTCTAAGTTCCACCCAAATAACTTCCCTGGATGTATTTCTGGGAATATCCTCCCTCAATACAGCTGTAATGCTATCCCTTATCAAAAACGCCACTCCCCCATCTCTTTTGCCTCTGTTTCTATCCTTCCTGCAGCATTTGTATCCTGGAACATTAAGCTGCCAGTCCTGTCCATCCCTGAGCCATGTTTATGTAATTGCTATGATATCCAAGTCCCATGTTCCTAACCGTGTCCTGAGTTAATCTGCCTTCCCTGTTAGGCCCCTTGCATTGAAATAAATGCAGTTTAACTTATCGGTCCTACCTTGTTCTCTGCTTTGTCCCTGTCTGCCCTGACTGTTTGATGTGCTTCTGTTCTCAACTGTACCAGTCTCAGATTGATCTCTTTCCTCACTATCTCCCTTCATTGCATTAGAGCCAGTCTTAATAACGGAAACTTGGCTGTTTGTGCTATATTCCACTGAGAATCCATCACCACCGACATTTTCCAAAACAGCATATTTGTTTGAAATGGGGATAGCCAAAGATGAGTCCTGCACAAACTGTCTACCTCTCTTACCTTTCCTGGAGTTAACCCATCTATGTGATTGTATCTGCGACTTTTTCCCCTTCCTGTAACTGCCATCCATCACATCCCCTTGAGCTTGTAAATTCCTCATTGCCTCTAACTTCTCTCCAACCAATCCATTCGATCTGATAGGATTCACTATGGCATTTATTGCAGATATAATCGTCAGTAACCTGTAACTCTCCCTAAACACCCACATCCGACAAGAAGAGCATATCACTCTACTAAGGGCCATTTTTGCTCTTTCACAGCCTACAGACCCAGAAAATAGCACTGTCTTATTTCTCTACAAAACACTGCTCCAGGTTAAATTAATACTTATGGCTTATATTTTAAGTTTAATCCAGAGACATATCTCAATAAAACATATAATCAAGAAAGAACCCACTCTGCTCACTGCTGCAGACTTACTGTAAGGCCACACTTAAAATATTCACTTAATCACTTATCTGTTTCTGTGCTGTGAACTCTTCCAAACATGTGACCTCTCCAAGATTAGATGTGAATTACACTGTTTGTTAATTTCCCCAGACGCACTCCGATGTCCAGCGATGTATGAATTCAAACAGTAAAGGCAGTAACTGTATAGATTCACTGCTGTGTCAGTTAGCAGTGTGGGTTTCTTTCTCTCTCTATCTCTCTCCTGCACTGACCTCACCATGTGCTTCCTTTGTCTGTTCCTCTCCTTTTTAAAAGTGCTGTTGTTTTGACTTTTTTTTTCTCCAAAATTCCAAAATAATGCAACAGCATATAAAACAGTAATTGCTGCTCCTGGAATTCGAGGAAATCACCTCCAACACCCAAAATACCACAAAAAAGGAGCAGCTGTTCCAGCCAGAAATTTTTTCCATCCTCCATCTTGGATTACCCAGAAAGTCTAGAGAATGTTCAACATATAAAGCAGAACAATCAGCATCTTTAAGAATAAAAATAATCTAATAAGTGGGGGTCTTGACATGTGAGCTCTTCACATGGACTGCAGTAGTTCACAAAAGTTTAGCATCACCTTCCCAATGATAAGTGTCAATGGCCAATAAATGCCAGTCAGCACTATGACTACATACATGAATTCATGAAGAAGGGTTATATCCAAAACACTGACTTGGAGTCATAGAGATGTACAGCACGGAAACAGACTCGACTTCTCCACCACCTGATGCTACCTGGCTTGCTGTGTTCTTCCAGTCTCCTGCTTGTCTACTTTGGATTTCAGCATCTGCAGTTTATTTTTTGTCTCTTACACGAATTACAGCAGTCCAAGATGAAAACTTAGTGTCATCTTCTTAAGGGCAATTAGGCACAAGCGTCAAATAGTGGCAATAATGCTTACATTCCATGAATGAACATTTGCAGTTTGTGGGAATTTGCTGCTCATAATTGCTTGCAAAATTACAGTGACTACGTCAAAATAAATTAGTTGCTGTGTAGAGCTTTGTTATATCCTGTTTATTTCAAAGCTAAATTAATCTTAAAGTTCTGAGATAGGGTGAACGGTAGGAATTAAAAATGGAATGGCATTGCAAAGCAAAAGGTGACGGAAATGGGACAGTGAAATTAAGAAAATAATGTCTAGAGAAGTTGACAATGACAAGAGCAGACATATTTTATATTCTATGTATCAGTGAGGATCATTTCCTAGTCTGTTAAGCAACCTCACTCCATGAATAATGTACAATTGGAATTGCAATGGACTCTTCCTTGCTATGGTTCTGTTCGCCGAGCTGGAAGTTTTTGTGGCAAACGTTTCGTCCCATGTCTAGGTGACATCCTCAGTGCTTGGGAGCCTCCTGCGAAGTGCTTCTGTGGTGTTTCCTCCAGCATTTATAGTGGCCTGTCCCTGCCGCTTCCGGTTGTCAGTTTCAGCTGTCTGCTGTAGTGGCCGGTATATTGGGTCCAGGTCACTACAGCGGACAGCTGAAACTGACAAACGGAAGCAGCAGGGACAGGCCACTATAAATGCCGGAGGAAACACCACAGAAGCACTTCACAGGAGGCTCCCAAGCACTGAGGATGTCACCTAGACAGGGGACGAAACGTTTGCAACAAAAACTTCCAGCTCGGCAAACAGAACCACAGCAACGAGCACCCGAGCTACAACTCTTCCTTATTTTCTCAGTCTCCATACAAAGGATAAAGCCTTCAAGGTAATAAGATGACATTGGAAATGAAATTGGCTGTATTTGAACTCATCCAAATAAAAAAAATAGTCTCTCCAGGATGCAACTGCTTCTCAAATAACTCCAAGGTTTCTACGCCCACTACTAAACCTAGAAATCCATTCTAAACGATAGTCATTCTTAATGCGAAGAGCTTCATGCCAAAATCTGACTGAAGTTTGTTTTGTGCCTGTTCCAAACATGTCCTCATGAACTATTTCTTAAGGATAACTTTTCGGTGCTCCACCAAAATGGCTGGGGTTTTAGTCATCCTTGGTATTTCTGATCCTGCTGCTTCTCCTGCCGATTTAACCCCTCTTATGTGCTCTTCACGTCTCATCTTGTTCTCTGATCTCTGGACCTGTTCGCTGCAGTAACCTTACAACTGTAGTGAAACCAATATTTCCCTGTAAATGGTGGAAAGATTCTTTTTCAAACCTGTTTTGCATATTATTTCTGATTCCCTTCTCCAGGGAATATACTGTTGGCTGCTGGCAGGGTACACATGAACATGCCATGTTTTCAATGGGCTCAGAAAATCTTGGCCAGCCTCTCTATCATGAGCAATTTGCATATCAAATCACCTGGCTTGGATCCACAGACCATCTGTCTGCAGCTTTCCATTCTCCAATTTCTGGTAAGAAGAGATAGCTTTCAATTTAATTTCGGAATTTTCGACAACTGTAAAGTTCTGTGAGAATTGTTACATTAAATGTACATTTCTTGCAGTGCAATTAAATAACTGGTCAAATACACATTTGGGTTGGATCATCTATCTGTTCAAACCAATATCCTGGAAAATGACAGGCTTTTCTAGGATTGATGTTCCTTAAATGGTACAACCTCAATAAAAATAGTCCATTGGGGTTTGTACAGATGCTGATGTGGTATCTTTGCCATGCTTGGATAGGAAATAGTGCCAGATTGTTTTGAACATATTTTTTCTTTTTTGTAAGCAAAGAAGTGGATATCGAGGACCTTAAAGCTGCACTGTAATTGCATTTGTTAATCAGTGAAAGTACAGCAGCTGGTATATCTTCTCTGGCATACTGATAAACAGGAAAATATAATCTCCATAGCAGCTAATGCTAATTCAGTCAAGCCAGTAAAGCCATTTTTTCCAAACTCTCACATTTTCACATGCAAAACATGCTTTTCTTTAGCCTAGAAAGAAACCTTTCTTTAGTGAATCAATCAATTAGTCCTCAGGAATGTACAGCTGAATTTTGTTGAACCAGGCAATTTTGCTTTGTATAACTTTGCTATACATGTTTTGATTAGTAGAAAGACAAAAACACTTAATTTTAATAAACACCTACATGTTCTGTGTCGGAAAGTCATTATTTCAAAATTGTATTTCATTTCTTTCTCTAATGCAATGTTGCACAAAATTTTAGCCATGAGCTATAGATGATTCATTGAAAATACAGATGTGATTAATTACACTTTTGATTAATAAATAATGGGTGTTAGATGTAGTTATTGAACATTTTCTCTTCCTTATTTTCAAATTCCTCCAGGACTTTGTCCCTGCCTCTGTAATTATCTCTAACTCACAACCCTTCAAAATATCTGCATTCCTTTAATTCTGGCCTCTTGTACTTTCCCAATTTTAATTGTTTCACACATTCATATCTGTGCCTTCACCTGTCTAGGCCTTAAGCTCCAAAATATTATTTTCTCATCTCTTCACCTCACCTTCTTCCTTTCAGTCACTCATTAAAATCCACCATCCTGTCCAAGCTTTGGTCATCTGACCAGAAATCCCCAAAATGGGTTTGTTCAGTCACTCATTAAAACCCACCATCCTGTCCAAGATTTGATAATCAGACCAGAAATCCCCAAAATGGGTTTGGTGTCTTTTTTTTTTAATACAAGGCTCATGTGAACTGCCTTGGAATATTTTATTACGTTAAAGTTGCTATATAACTGAAGGTTGCTATAAGATATTCATTTGGTGTATGTGTCTATATCTTAACCTTTTGTGCTTTACATGCTTTAACAGTGTAAGATGAAAGCAGAGTACATTTTTTTCTCTCATTTGTGCATTTTATTCTTTTAATGGCTGCTTAGTTGTTCACTTCTAACGTACTGTAGTACACAGATGAAAAAAACCATCCTTAAACACTATGAAAACATCCATAACACTGGAAGGGATGGAAACCTGAGGCTGTACAGTAGTTAGCACTGCTGTCTCACAATGCCAGGGACCAAGGTTCAATTCCAGCCTTGGATGACTGTCTGTGTGGAGTTTGCATGTTCTCCCTGTATCTGTTTGGGTTCCTCTGGATTCCTCTCAGTAGAAAGATGTGCAGGTTATGTGGATTAGCAATGGTATATCTTCTAGGAGAAAGTGAGGACTGCAGATACTGGAAATCAGAGCTGAAAATGTGTTGCTGGAAAAGCGCAGCAGGTCAGGCAGCATCCAAGGAGCAGGAGAATCGACGTTTCGGGCATGAGCCCTTCTTCAGGCATCTTACAATGATGCCTTCCTTGAAGAAGCTCTCCTCTAGCATCTGCAGTCCTCACTTTCTCCAAGAAGATTTTAACCTACTGCGAATCCTCTTTCAAGGTTGCCTTCCTTGAAGAAGCTCTCTTCCTCCCTCTACATTCCTGAAGAAGGGCTCATGCCTGAAACGTCGATTCTCCTGCTCCATGGATGCTGCCGGACCTGCTGCGCTTTTCCAGCAACACATTTTTAGCAATGGTATATGCAGTGTTTCATAGATAGGATGCTCTTTGGAGGATTGATTGGCCTTTTTCTATCCTGATTCTGAGTCTACCTGTCATCACGATGAGCACCACCAGTCTGAAAAAAACACTTCAAATCAGTAAAGGAAAACAGTTTTCAATACTTCAGCCATACCAGATAGAGTGCATCTTGCAATTTTCAATTAACCTGATGAAGTGATATTTAAAATTGCAAAGGTAAAATGGACTCTAAAATGTGACATAAAGAAGAGGAAATACCAATACTTCAGCCATTTGTTCAGAGCTGAAAAGCTAAGGTGATCTCTTTTACAAAGGCAAGTGGAAGGCAGTAGAAAGTGTGGTCGACTTAGGCATAGTTTAATGATGGATATAATAGAGTGGTTGCAGATGAGCTATAGAGGATATGCGAGGATGGGGTAAGACAGATGCACGTGGTATATCATGGCAAGCATCTCCTGTGGGAATAGGCACAAGCTACAAATCAATCTCAGGTCAGCATGTTATATTAGTTTGATACCACAAGGATCAGTTTTTGGGCTCCAACTGTTCACGTTCTGTATCAATGATTGAATAAGGAGACCAATTGGAATATTTCCAGGTTTAGAGATGACACAATACATTGATGGGTATGTGAGTTGAGGAGGATGGAAAGAGACTTTGAAGTGATTTAGATGTGGTGGGTGAGTGGTCAAGAACCTGGTAGATGCAATATAATGTGGATGAATGTGAGATTATCTACATTGATAGGAGAAATGGAATTGCAGAATATTTGTTACATGATAAGAGATTGGAGATTGTTAACATCCAAAGGTTAGTCACAGAAAGCTGGCATGCAGGTGCAGCAAGCAACTAAATTCAAAAGTAATAGTCTTAATATTTGCATAATTCATTCCACATCAGGTTCATAATCCAAAGGCAAAAACATTTCAAATTGGAAATCATCAAAGAGCAATGGTCATAACATTTTCTTCTCAACACCATGCTCAACTGAGGTGGCTCAATACATTTTTAATACTCTTGACTTACAATGTACATTCTTTGTAGACACACAGCTTGAGACGTTCTGCAGCTCCCAGCCTCTTGTACACTATGACTGCAAAGCCTTAGACAATGACCTTTCCCCATTGTATCTCTATGGTGGCTGTCCAAGGCATATCTCTCAGCATGCAGTCCCAGACCTTGGAATGTATCAGTCTGCAACTCAAGGAAAACCCATTGAACTTCAAGACCAGCAAGTTTCGGGCCAACCAAAAGGGCGAGTTGATTGTCCTCCTGGCACTATTTATATTTACCTTGGTGTGCATCTCCTGTTATAGCCTGTAAAAGGCAGACAATTGTGTCACAGAGCTGCTTGGACTGAACCTTGACAAAAAAAATTGCATCTCTCTCCAGACTTTCTTTGCAAAGACTCATACCATGAACAGTATAACAACAGAGTCATCCCCACCACAGATAGCTCAAGGGCAATATGCAGAATGGAAGAGGTATGAAGAGTATAACAACAGAGTCATCCCCACCACAGATAGCTCAAGGGCAATATGCAGAATGGAAGAGGTTCTGGGCATATAGGAGGGATCTGACTACCGACCAACATCTTGTTTCTCTTTTGTAAGTTCTGCCTAAGGACTTTGACAGTTTTTTTTAAAGAGAACCATTCAACAGTATTTGCTCTTTTTTTTCCCCACAAGACCACTACCAAATGGACTTGCAGCCAGAGGTGTAATTCTACATAACCTTCTCCATAAGGGACACAATCAAACTACTTGGACTGTTCTGCAGCAATTTGGCCAGGCTTGTCTTTCATGACACATGGGTATGAGGTAGAGCCTAGCATCTAAGAACACATGCTGTTTGCTGAAATTCTCAGCTCAGCTTGATGCAGCCATCAAGGTGTGGCTGATGTTGGGTGCATCATTTTAACCCTTAGCTAGAATGTTTCTATAGTATTTACCAGCATCGTGGTCTATTTTCAACCCAAAGATAAAGTGGAAGATAACTTGGATCGTCACCACGATGCAGTAGCATGCAATGCGCCAAACCTGTGCCACAGAGAATGCCTCACACCAGAAGACCAGATACAAGGATCAGTCAGCTCAGTTCCCGAAAAACATAGCCTCACCCTTGCCTTAACTTAGCATGGTTTCAAAGCCTAGTTTGAACTGGTTGCATATGCTAACAGGGCTACATACCAACAATGGTCTGAACTGAAGATGGTGATACCATCTAATTACAGGAAGGCTTTGATCTGAATGCCTCCACTACCTGGGTTAGTTACCACTCTTATAACTGCACTGATCCATCCCAGACATGGCAATAGGTTCTAAACAACACATCAACTGGACAGTGAACACAGTGCAGCACTGCCTGATTCAAGACAGTTAAATTAAAACAAAGAACTGTGGATATTGGAGAACTGAAACAAAAACAAAAATTGCTGGAGGAACTCAGCAGGCCTGACATCATCTGTGGGAAGAATGCAGAGTTAATGTTTTGAGTGTTTTTCTTTTTTCCACCCACTGAATGAAACTGCGCTACTGATGTTTGTGCAGAGCATTTTGAAAAGCACATGAGCTATATTTCTGGAATATACCCTGGGGAAATGGAAGCTTGGACACAGCTACGCTGCAGACAATATATCAGATAATTTTCTTTTTCCAACTCAAAAGTGGAACTGTGTGGTGTTCACTTATGGGTAGTACAGGTCCTGTAATTTTTGGACAAACTAGATTTGATAATTTGAGAGACAAGCTGGCACCAAATGCCTCTAGGTTGAAAAGTTGCCCAGTAGCAGCCTTTGGACTTTTAAGTTTTAGTTTTTCACAGACCTGCAAAGGCGAAGTTGAACCGAGATCTCCAGAAAGCTCAGTGAATGGGAATGCCTTTGAAGATTCTGAAAGGAAGAATGTCTAATTTAAGTTGTGGAGGTGCTGGTGTTGGACTGGGGTGGACAAAGTTAAAAATCACACAACACCAAGTTATAGTCCAACATGTTTATTTGGAAGTACAAGCTTTCAGAGTGTTGCTCCTTCGGCAGGCGGCTAGCGGGGAGTGCAGGATCATAGGACACAGAATTTATAGTAGAAGATCTAAGTATTGTACAACTGATGCAATGTATTGCACAAACCTAGATTGCTGTAAAGTCTTTAATCACTCAGAATGGAGGTTGCAGTTTCAGAATCATGGAGATGTATAACATAGAAACAGACCCTATGGTCCAACTTGTTTCAGCTGACCAGATATACTAACCTAATCTAGTCCCATTTACCAGTACTTAGCCCATATTACTCTAAACCCTTCTTATTCATCCACCCATCCAGATGCCTCTTAAATGTAATTGTACCAGCCTCCACCACTTCCTCTGCCAGCTGAATTCAAATGCACGCACCATCCTCTGCATGAAAACATTGCCCCTTAGTTCACTTTTAAATTTTTCCCTCTCATCCTAAAGCTATGCCCTCTAGTTCTGGTCTCCCCCAGCCCAGTGAAAAGGCATTGTCTATTTACTCTTTCCATTACCCTTCATGATCTTAGAAACCTCTATAAAAGGTCACCCCTTAACCTCAAGACACTCCAGGGAAAACAGCCCCAGCCTATCCAGCCCCACCCTATAGCTCAAACACTCCAACAATTCATTAATTTGTAAATCCCAGACTTCTTTCAAATCACATTCCCAGAATAACTTTAGGTTTTATTTTTAAAAAAGTGCATCCCAGCTCAGACAATGCATTAAAGATGTGAGGTGAGAGTGTGTGTATCCCAACCTTGAGTCAGACTGGTTCTATTTCCAAAGTAGGAATTTAGAAAATGTCACATGGACTGACTGCCTACAGATTTTTGTTTAAAAAAAAACGCACATCGAAGGTATCTGCAAATACAAATCCGCAAGTGTAAATTTACTCCATCGACTTGGGTGTGTGTGTCTGTGTGTGTGTGTGACAGTGTGATTGCGTGCGCATGAGTGTGATGGTGTATGTGTGTGTCTGAGGGAGCGCATGTGTATGTGAGAGAAGGTCTGTGTGAGTGTGTACATGATCACACTCACATAGACCCTCTCTCATACACACACTCTCTCTCAGACACACACACACACATCATCACACTCATGCACACACATGAGTGCATATGTGTGGAAGAGAGTATGTGTATGATCATGTATACACTCACACAGACCTTCTCTCACATACACATGCGCTCCCTCAGACACACACATACACCATCACACTCACACACACAATCACACTGTCTCACACTCACACACACACACACACACCCAAGTCGATGGGGTAAATTTACACTTGCGGATTTGTATTTGCAGATACCTTTGATGTGCGTTTTTTTGAACAAAAATCTGTAGGCAGTCAGTCCATGTGACATTTTCTAAATTCCTACTTTGGAAATAGAACCAGTCTGGCTCAAGGTTGGAATAGAGACAGGCTCTAACCTCAGACCTTTATTGCATTGTCTGAGGTGGGATATCCCTTTCTTTAAAATTTTAAGTTATTTTGGGAATGTGACTTGAAAGAAGTTTTGGGATTTACATATTAATGAACCAAAACCTGCAAACCCATTCTAAATGATTAAATACTTAACAGCAATCTAGGTTTGTTCAATGCATTGCAGCAGTCGTGTGACACTGATCTTTTACGTTAAATTCTGTGTCCTACGATCCTGCCCCACTAGCTACCTGATGAAGGAGCAGCACTCCGAAAGCCTGTACTTCCAAATAAACCTGCTGTAATCTGATGTTGTGTGTTTATTAACTTTCTAATTTAAGTAAAGACCTATTTCCAACTGACGGGCCACCAAATAGATGCTCATGTATCATACTACCATCAATAATAATATAATCACCAAACAAAAGATCTGTGAGAACATCACTTTATTCCATCCTTGCAATTTGGCCTCATGATCCACAAAATTAGGCAAAGCAAAACAATGTTTTCCACCCAATTATATTTCTGCAGAGCTGTATCTTGTGAATGTGTGTTTGCATGTTTGGATTTGCAAAGAATACAGTTTAAGTTTACATAGTAGTAGTAGTTAATAACCCAGTTGTTACAAGGTAAGTTGTTTATAATACTTTTTAAAAAATTGATGAAGCTTTGTGATCTAGGACAAATGAAACTCACACCAAGTCAGGAAAATTAACTATGCTGTTGATTCAGTTGATCATTTAATGCATTTGTGATGGGACTTGATTTCCAGCATACTCCTATCAGGATCCTGATAACATCCATGATAAAGGCATGCAATATTGTGTCTCTTGGTTGCAATATGCTTTCTCTTGGTTCAGGCTTAAGAGGCAGGTGTCTAACCCTTCTCACACTGAGTAATGTAAGGCTCTGAGATCTTAGCTCACTGGGTACTGAACAGGTCTAGTCACAGTGATCAAAAGCATATCTGACTGGAGTGTTAACAACCATAGTCCACATTCAGCACCAAGATGTACTGCACAGAGAAATGGCAGGTGGTGTTTAATCTGGTTAAGTGAGATGTGATACAGATTGGGAGGTCAATCGCAAAAAGATCAAAGGACTGTCCACTGAACCCTCAAATGTGTGAGCTCGAAGGCTTTTGTATTATTGAACAGGAAATGGGAGGGGTATTACAAGAAATCCAAGCATAATTGACTTGCTTTGTAGAACAACGATTCATCATAATGAACTTTCGCAACCACCTTGTACAATTGTGATAAAGCTATTTGGAAACACACTTTGTTTAAATAATTATCTTCAAAGAGAAGAACATCTAGAAGCAGCCACTGATTCTCCAACAGACAGACAGTGGTAGATATCCAGGACTGTACTGATCATACCAATAGCCACAACCTGCATTGCCATAAATGCGAAACAAAGGAGCTATCGTTGACTGCCAGAAGTGACTTCTGCAGAGTCCACCTTTGGAAGCAACTTTTAACTATTTATGTACAAAAGCCATCAAAATCAGTCGAATCAGTTTTTAAACCAGAACTTAAGAGAATCTCCAAGCAAGCCAGGAAAGTGATACTCGAGATAAGTCACATCTTCGTACATTAACTTTTATCCAGATTTACTTTTAATCTTTGTACGCATACTTTAGCTAATAACTTGAACACTTCTCACTGGCAAGTTTCAACCAGAGTTCTGTAATATCTGTTATCTCATTTAAAGTGTAAAGCTATGTTGCTGGTTACTCTTAAATTGAAACACTCAACTGAAAAGGGACCAGGCACAAGTTTATATAGGCTCTCAGATAACCAAGCACTCCAAGGACATTAGGTATGCATTTATAATATTAACCTCTTATTTCTGTTGGACAACACAATGTACAGTTGATCTTTTAATTGTACTGCAGTGCTCATTTCAAAGATGAAATGTATGAATGAACATTTTCAGGTTATTACTTAGTACTTGTAGCTGTATAAAATGTGAAACTCCACTGATTGACATCTACTTTATCAGCACTTTATTAAAGCTCTGTGTTTGACTGTTGCGAAGGCATCATTAATATTTTGGTTATGCATTATGCTGATGCTTGAGAAGATAACGCACATATTTGGGAAGCACCATCCAACATAAATGCTCAAAACAGAACTGGAAGCCTACACAAAGTAAATAAAAATTAGCCAAAGAGGAGAAAGTGAGGATTGTAGATGCTGGAGATCAGAGCTGAATGTGTTGCTGGAAAAGCACAGCAGGTCAGGCAGCATCCAAGGAACAGGAGAATCGACGTTTCGGGCATAAGCCCTTCTTCAGGAATGAAGAAAGTGTGTCCAGCAGGCTAAGATAAAAGGTAGGGAGGAGGGACTTGGGGGAGGGGCTGTGCTGTGCGTTTCCAGCAACACATTTTCAGCAAACATTAGCCAAAGTCTGGTCATAACTTAAATCTCAGCATTCAGATAATAATTGTATACGGATCCATTTTTATAAATGTCACTTGTGTTCTGACTACATTACTGAAATGCATACATTTTCCTTCAAATATCAATTTCTATTTCACAACAGGAAACGTGAAGGAATCAGCTGTTTCATTACCACATTTAAAAACAGGAGAAACACATTTTATTTTTCCAAAGGTAAAATCAAAGATACTAACCTTTCTAATCCCAATTTATGGAGCGGATGGGAACTGTACAATATATTACTAGCTTCTTTCAGACATCACAATCAAGTCTACATTCAGAATGGAATGAAGTGGCAGACTATGAATTGTGGTAAATAATTTCTAGGCAGAATGTCTCTATTTAAAAATCAGACAGCAATACATTTGATCACAAAATATTTTAGAATTCATTTTATTAACAATATAATCACACAATAAGCTGCTATTTGTTTTAAAAAGTCCTTGAAACAATGATCACTACATTTTATTTTCAATCACAGATACTGACATTACCAAATACATTTGCGTCTGGCTTGATCACCTCATTTAGATATCTTCTCAACTCATCTGTGCTATCAGTCCTTCTAATTCTGGCCGAGCCTTGAACCGAGCATTGAATTCAGCTTCAGTGTGCTGTGAAAACAATGATAAAGCAATATTATTTATCAAGTAGGATAATCAACATTACATTTTGGAAGTTAGGATTAGAGATCGTTCTTGAATTAAAGACCTGAAACATTATCCTCTTTATAACTGAACATTGGAACATGTTTCCACTTTTAAATTTTGTTAAAATTTCACAAAAAGTTTAGGCTTCATGTGTGATATCTAATGCTGACAATGAGAAACTATTTCAACTTATTTCTTCAGATCTGTAAATTAAGTAGGTTTTACTTTTGCTGCAACATTTCTACTGGAGTCTACAAATATTAATCAAAATAAGTGATGTTAATCAATTTTTTTTTTTAAATTGCACTATTATTTCCTAAATCCAACACTGGATAAATTTAGTTTTGTTCACATTCTTCTGTTAAATTTCTGGGTGCACTTAGCTAGGTTAACATTCTTTGATCAATATGTTTGCCTTGGTAATGGAGAAAATAGCTTTGGTTAAAGCATGTCTAAGCTTTCCTTGTGATTGGACTTAGAGTTCTCTTCAGCCCACTTGCAAACTCCAGAACCAACCTGGATGAGAAATTGACCAAAAGAGTAAATGTTTGTAGGATGAGGGGGTTTCATCCTGCTCTGACCTCACAATGGGCATATCTCTATGAAAATGACACCATTTTCCCAATGAAACAATTGGAAACAGACAGATTTGGTACATTACATTGGACCTGGATGTCAAGACATTGAAGATGAGTAACAACTTCTGTCAAATAGTGTCTTGGAAACAGACAGATGGAATTTCAGTTTAATTTCTCACCTATAAAATTGCTCTTCTTCAAGACCACATCAAAATGTCAGCTTTGATCAAAGCTTCGTAATTAAGACATGAATAACAAATTATTATTAATCCTCATTAAGCTCTGCGATTAACTCTCACCAGCAAAATTAGCTATAGATTTTTGCAAGTTGTACAGTGTATCTGTGTTCATAATGATGAATCACATAACTTCCTTCCTTATGCTGCACATTACTTTTCAACTGACAGTAATGGAATTGCATCTAGGTTTGTTCACATACTGCTTTGGAATTGAATGTTGGGAGTCATTAAAACAGCCTGGAACAAGTCATCTCACCGCATGAGGGAACAAAGTCAAAGTTCAATGCAATGAACTGACTGTGAGCAATATTTCTTTTTCAATTATTTCTTCTTGGTCTGTGGCCAACACTGGCAAGGGAATATTTATCACCTAATCTTAGGTCTTGAGGGAATGAAGAGTCAACTATGTAACACTGGAGTGGAATCATGTGTAGACTGGTTTATGTGGTGTGGCAAATTCTGTTCCTTCAAGGACAGCATATTAAATACGAACTTCCATTCCATTCAGTGCAATAGTAAGTTAACAAATCCCTTTGCTGTATCACTAGACTCCAACCAAGCTGTTAAAATTCAAAAACAAAACAGTAAAGTACAAACTTCTGATTCAATGTTGAACATATACCACAAGTACCATTACTTGTCACAATATCTTGATCCAAACACACAACAAAAATGGATGTAAATCTGAGGGGCTTCTGGAGTTCCTTCCTTCTGTTCTACAAGGCTACATTACATGAAATCTAACTGCACAGAATTTTTAAAATAAAATTCTCAGTTAAACTTATGCCTTAATGATGCAAAAATAATCTTTGCTGATAATTAATTACTGTATTGTAGGCACACATTGTTGCTTCACATGCAAGGCAAGCTTGTATCCAGACTAATGGGAGGAACATCTCTAATGATTGGAAGGATTCAGAAGTTATGTTATAGATAAATCAACTTCACTCCCTGCGATAAATCAAGGAGTTAATGAGCAAATAGTTATAGTGTAAAAATAAAAGCAAGAGTTGACAAAGGATGTGACACACGTGAACCTAGAAAAGTTTCGATAAGATCCCACACAAGAGACTCAGACAATGATCAGAGAAAGTTGAATCAGATACCAAAGTCTCAAATGGATTGGAAAAAAAAAACAAGTTTAAAAAAAAGGCAAATACTTTTATATGGTAAACAATGGCTGTTGTTTACCATATACACAAAACATTAGTATTAAGGAATTGGATGTACAATTTTGAAAAATTGCAGACAATGCTAATTTAGGAATACAGATAATGTAATCAACTGCAACAAAATGATACATAAATAGTTGCAGAATGGATGTTAAGAGGAAGCCCAGCCAAGCAAGTGATGCTTCACTTCAAGAGTAAAAAAGAGAGACTACATTTTCTTGAAAGGCACTACCCTATACTCATCCCTGACACTGTGGGCAATTTAGCATGGCCAATTCACCTGACCTGCATATCTTTGGATTGTGGGAGAAACTGGAGCACCCAGAGGAAACCCACACAGACACGGCGAGAATGTGCAATCTCCACATAGACAGCTGCCTGAGGCTGGAATCGAAGCTGGGTCCCTGGTGCTGAGAGGCAGCAGTGCTAACCACTGAGCCGCCCCCTGTTTTTGGGTCTTCTTCCCTTTTTAAGTAGAGGCATTACACTGGTAGATTACAAATTATCTGGGACTTCCAGAACCTAAGGACTCCTGGGAGATTACTGCTAGTGCATTCACTATCTCTGTAGCTACTCCAGTTACAATCCTAGATTGCAACCAGTCAGGTCCAGTAAACTTTTCAACATAAACCCCATTAGTTCTTTTTATTGTTTCCTCCATTAACAGTTTCCACAGAGTATTTATTTCCAACTTGCACAGTAAACAAATGGGCGTGGGCCCTATTTATGATGTTTCTGATAATGCTAATCTAATAGCACATGGAACCATAGGAGTACAGATGCACATGTTGACCAGGCAAGATAAGTTTGTCAGGAACAATAGCAGAGACGCTTTAAGCAGATTTCTCAACTAGGACAAAGGTTTTTAAATTGAGTTGGATACAGTGATATTAGCCAAATCGTGGCTAGACTTTCTTGATCTTAAATAACTGTATTAGCTACCCTCTATTGACTATTTATTCATTTAGTCATTTGTAGTAAGTAACAAGTGCATAAATGCAGAGATAAAATATGACTTATTGAAAGGAAGATGGTTGTAGTATTTGGAAGTCAATTATCTCAGTAACAGCATTTCACTGCATGAGTTCCTCAGGCAAGTGTCTTCGGTCCAACCATCTTCAACTGCTTCATTAACACCATCATGAGTTCAGAAAGGGGGATATTTGCTGATGACTGTACAATGTTCAGCATCAGTCCTGATGCTTCAGATGAAAAACTTTGGCAAAATGGATGTAATTTCTCAGCAATATTCGAGTTCTATATTATCAAACAACTACTAGAATGTGTAAGCCAAAGGCAGGATGGTGTTGGGGAAAGAAAGAGATAACAAGGAATTATTGGTATGAGGAACATTATGCAAGTTTTTGGGTTGACTAAGTTTGAGGAACAATCTACATTGAAAATTCCATTGAAATTCATGTTTACTAAACATTGACATTAAAGAGGAATCAATTTCAAGATACATTGGAAGCTTCATTTCTTTTTCAATCTTTCAAGGATGCTTGCTTCAGCGAGCTTTGAGAAGATTTGTAGCTCAGGTTGAGGTTTTGAATGTAGGTTTGCTCACTGAGCTGAAAAAGGTTCATTTCCAGACGTTTCGTTACTTTACTAGGTAGCATCTTCAGTGGACCTCATGTGGAGCAATGCTGAAAATTCCTGCTTTCTATATAAATGACATCACCAACCCAAAGAAACTCAAACATATAAATAGAAAGCAGGAATTTTCAGCATTGCTTCGCATGAGGTCCACTGAACATGTTACCTAGTAAAGTAACGAAACGTCTGGAAATGAACCTTTCAGCTCAGTGAGCAAACCTACATCCAAAATGCTTGCTTCAGTTTTTCTAACCTGAGCACAGGAATTGGACACCACAATTTTTCTGATACAGTTCAGCTGACAGCAAATTTATTCAGTAAACTATAAAGATTTCTTCTGTTGCTCCATCTAAAAATATACAGCAGGATAAAATAATATACAAAAAGCTTAAAGAAATGCACATGGGATTGAATGTCACAACTGAATGTTTTGTGCTCCTCCTTACACTCCAAATAGCAACAGCAGAAATGCTAATTTCTGCCAAGAAACAACCAGCAAACAATTTCAACAGGTAAAGGCCCAAATACAGGAATCAATGTCACCCAGAAGATAACCTTATGACCACCTTCTATTTAACATTAGATTGCGTCATCTGACACAATTTCTCCTTGCATTGAAAACAGGATATTCCTTCCACTACTGATCATTTTTTAAAAAAATGAAAATCTATTCAACACCAATGTGCTGATAAACACATTGAAAATACTTTCACAATTCTTATTTAAGACTAATCAATTAGATTACATCAGTTTCCTTAGATTTTTCGCTCCCGAGTCAAGAGCGCAGTGATAGGACATTTTCCCACCTCCACAAACATGATAAATGAATAAAGTGCCTGGGAGGTTGGGGTTTTTGTTCTGTAGCTCCTCAGCAGGTGGGCCAGGTACCTCAGAGTGAGAATGGAGGTTGCTGATTGGTTGCAAAACCTACTTCCCTTTCTTGCTGCTTAAAATATAATGAAACCGACATCTCTTCAGCTCTTACTTTGTTCCTGCCAATCACCATGCCCCATCGATACCAACCTTATGCCACCCAATGCCCCACTACCCATTCCAATGAACCCTCACAACTGAATGCCACCAAAGAATGTATGCATTTTATATGCACAAGCAAGTCTACTTTTAACAATCCCAAAGACTACCTAAGCTCCAAAGGGCAGCTTACCTCTCCAAAGGGATGCCTTCTCTCTCCAAATGGGTATCTCTGATTTCTAAAATAATCCACAGGATTCAGACCTGCTCATACCTGGTCCAATTTGCACACCTCACAATTCAGACACTTATTTCACCCTTATAACATCGGAGTGGAGGTAGCTGATTATTAAATTGGCCAGGTCACACCATGGAATGCATTGACAGATTTTTTAATCAGTAAAGGAATTGGGAGCTATGGTGAAAAGGTACAAAAGTGGAAATCAGGATGTTCAGATCTCCTACACAATCTTAAAAATGCTGTGCAAGGATGGGATCTGGATTTCCAAGAATCTATGTTATTTTTGACAATACCAGATAACCTCATCAATATTGTGAAAATCTGGAACTTCCTGTTCTAATTCCCATCCTTTAAGTACTTATTGCTCCATTCATTATGTCCCATCCTTTCTTGGTCATTCTTTCCTTTTCCCACACTTTTTCATCTAAGTAAATTACAAATACAAATCAACCATGAAAAAAAAAATCAAAACTGCTACTCAATTATTAGTTTAAAACAAATTAATTTGGATGCTATTAATGCTTTCTAGCACACTACTGTAAATCAAGTTGCACCCACTATCACAGTTAAAAGGCAGGAGGGGTGGAATCATGGGTGGTTCGAAAATGCCAATGTATCAAGCTGGAATCAGATATTTTAGTCTGGAAGGAACTGATATTTAGAGCCAAGCTTCAGCACTAAGTACCTGTTGAAAAGCTCTATTGACTGAGACCTGGAGTGGGTTGTTTAGATCTCTTGAAAGAATAGTAATGGGGATCAAACAAGGGAGAAAATACAACCTTTTGGGAATATCAGCAATGCAGAAATCTGCTGAGAGAGAAAAAGACAGAGGCATAAGCAGCTGCTGGAAAATAATTTGGATATTGCTCAAACTATGAAATGAAACAAAAGATCGCACAGAGCAGTCCATGTACAATTATTTCCAGCTGTGGTCATCATTTTATTTAAATAATCAAGCTGGTTTACAGCCAGATAGAATTTCTGTGAAGTGTTTAAAAATATTTAATCCAATCATGAGATACAAGAAGAATAGAACAGAAGAATGTGGAAGTAGTGAGCTGGGGGGAATGGGCATGCGATAATTCAAGTAGCAGAAGTCCTCATATTCCACTGATTTGCTTCCCACAGATTTTTATGTACTTTTTTATTTGTTCATGGAATGTGGGCATCATTGGCTAGACCAGCATTTATGGTCCATCCCTAAATTGTTTAGAGGCAAGAATTAAAGAGTCAATCACATTGCTGAGAGTCTGGAATCACATGTAAACCAAACTAAGGACAGCAATTTCCTTCCCTAAACTATACTAGTGAACCAGATGGTTTTTTTTCCCCTGACAATCAGGAATGGTTTCATGGTCATCATTAAATTCTTATTTCCAGGTTAATACTGAATTCAAACTGCACCATCTGCTGTGGCAGGATTCGAACCCAGGTACCAAGAACATAACCTGGGTCTCTGGATTTATAGTCTAGTAATAATATCACGAGGTCATCCTTCTGTTGATGAAGAAGAGTTTGAAATCCCCAACTGGATTCCCAAGAAGATGGCAGAAGTCAAGAAAGAATGAAGGACATTGATGTATTTATTGTTTAATAATAGGGATACAGAAAATTCTTTGACTCGTTGTGCAGAAATTTATCATCTATGGAATTCATTGCCACAGAAGGCTGTGGAGACCAGGGCATTAAATATATTTAAGATGGAGATAGATAGGTTCTTGTGTAGCAAGGGGATCAAGGGTTGCAGGAGAATGGAGTTGAGAAACTTACCAGCCATGATTGAATCATGGAGCAGACTCAATGGGCTGAATGGCCTAATTTCTGCTCTTATGTCTTATGGTCTTATAACAAATTGAAAGAAAAAGACATCATAGCTCCCCATAATGATGTTCTCTGCAAAAGCCAAGCTGGCCACAATGTCAGTGGAAGAATTACATGCCACATCTCCAGTTGTTAAATCGGTATCATCTTTAAGTACACCCTCATCTCACCTTTGTCAAGGTTATTCAACTTAAGATACCTGCCTTCTTAAGGACATTTCTTTTTTGTAGTGTTTTGTTAACTAATAATGCATATTAATGTTTTTAGAACAGTATCAGATATATTTATGTTTATTTGGGGTATATTGGGTACTTCGGAGGGGGCTTTAGTGGTATTTTTACCTTTTGTTATCTGCAAGTCTGTGTACCAATCCCTCATGGATAACAAGAATGGAGTGTACACTATAAAACTAGTATAGCTCAGTTAAACTATGAAGCTAAATGGTCTATTTGTGTAAAGTTATATGCAGGAAACGTACTGATGGGAATGATTAATGAATGAGCCTGCTTTTGTTTTAGGATTTTTCTTAAACTACAGATACATTATAAAAGGAAATAACTGCTGTGCAAGCAGGTTAATTGAATTGCACAGTGAAGTTTTCCAAAATCAATAGTTTTGGCACTTACCTCCTTGATGCACAGCTGTACACCTTCTGGCTGATTGGTTTGAAGAACTTCCACAACAATTGGGGCAAGAACTGAACTCAAGCCAGTAATCTGAAAATTTAAGACACATGAACAAAAAAAATCAATACTTTACACTTTAACATAATGTGCAAAATATCTAATGTACAACTCAAAAATTATGCAATATGCAACAAGTGTATGTTATAGATAGGGAATGCCTGGTACTAATTCAATGAATGAAATACAGGCATTAAAATTAATTTATAAAAGCCATGTTGACTGCAGAGACGAACACTCCTACACATATTATAATTTAGTTATTCAATTATTTATTGTTGTGTGTACTTTGTTACAGTGAAAAGTGTTGTACATTGTCTCTACTCTCTGGTGCCATCTTAAAACAGAAAAATAAAACCAAAACATAGAACAAAGGCTGAAAAATAAAGAAATATATAGTTTTCAATTTACAGTCCTTCTTATCAATTGCTCCACCGCGGGACTGGTGGCCAGCCAGGAGCTGGAACAAGACTTGCCATTCTTTGGCACCATCGCGCCTCCATCAGTAACCCTGCCACTATGGGCTGCATTCACTGGAGCTCACCAATGTATTCACCATGGATGTCACCAGGTCTTGCACTGGGCCCTAATTCACCTTTGCCACTGCCTCCAGGAATCTGCACTGGATGCAGACACCACCGGGAAACCAAATTCTCGTCTGCCATAACAGGTATGATTGGTGCCAGGACTACCTCAGCTGATACAGAAGCGCTGGACCCACTTGCCAACGTCCGCAAATCTGCCTGGGCCCACTGCCACAAGTCCGCACAACTGATCTCTTCATCAAGAGGTAAGTAAAAGAAAAAAAACGATAAGAACAAAAGAAAGAGAAACAAAAGTTCCAAAGTAGAAGTTCGAAAGGTTTGCAGAATGGCAGTGAGATTAGCAGCATTAAGGCTCAACATGTTTTTAATAATGTAGTGACACTTAAGTGGTCAAAGCTTTACATTTTCTGCCATGTTTAGTGAGTAAGTCATGCAGTTTCAGACCTATCCTCAGACTAGTTGCTTAGAATCTCAGTAACATACTTGCATATCAAAGCCTATATAGAAGTAAGTCAAATCAGACAGCAATATCTATCCTTTTGGGATTAACTGCACATCTGCAGAAGCCAGAATTTGTAAATGATTTACTCCTTAATAAGAGCAATCACCTTTGATACTATGCACAGTGGCTCAGTGTTAGATCTGCTGCCTCAGTGCCAGGGACCAGAGTTCAATTCCACTCTTGGGTGACAGTCTATATGGAGTTTGCACGTTCTCCCAGCGTCTGTGACTATCTAGTATCCAGGGATGTGCAGACGAGGTGGACTAGCCATTAGCAATGCAGGTTATAGAGTAGGGGCGTGGGTCTGAGTGGGTGCTCTTTGGAGGGTCAGTGCAGACTCAATAGGCTAAATGGTCTGCTGCAACACTGTAGGGATTCTACGATTCTTTATGATCCCTTTGCAAAATCCAGACCATAGAAGAGAGTTCTTGAAATAGCAAGATTAAACTCTTAGATTCATTTAAGAAACAACTGGATGCTGAAAAGGAGTGGAGGATCTCAAGGACATTCTGCGTGGATCCATTGTGAAAGGCCAAATCTTCAATATTTATCATAGCATATTGCTATTGCATTTACTTGTCCTTGCCATGTTCATCATCCAGTGTGTTTCATAGGATTCCAGTAGGTGCACAGGTGATTGTTAAGACAAATCTGAACCTGGAAGGTTCTTCTAAAAATAGGACAGCGTATAGCAGACACTTGTATTTTGGATGAGTTGTGTTGTGACACAGGGACAGCAAGCCAGACCAAAGTCAGACGCATCAACACTCAATCGCAATTAAAATATTCAATGACAATCAATTGTCCAATTGTCCCGAACCACACTTTAATGAATAACACATACCAAGTTCACAGCTTAAACATAAATTAACAATTTACCAATAGTACCATAACTTGAGCAGAGCAAAGTTAAACAAGGTAGTCAAATTAATCTTCTTTGATCATAAACCCCCACTCATGCACAAAGATAAACACAATAAGCTAAGAGTCGTAACTGGATAGTTCACTTAAGCAGTTTTGACCAATAGTTACTAAACCTTCGTACAATCCTTGGAGAATGAATTGTTCACAGGCATGTCGACTATACATCCTGCTTGAATTCTGAAGTCAATGGTCAATGCAAACAGCTTCTGCAGACTGCTGGAGACTTTTACTAATGTCTTACAGAACGCTGAACATGGATTAGAACAGCACAGAAATAGGCCCTTTAGCTCACCATGTCTGTGTCAACCATGATGCTATTCTAAACTAATCCGATCTCCTGCATGTGGTCTATATATCTTTGTTGTCTGCCTGTTCACGTGTATGTCTAAATGCTTTTGCTGGGATTCTTTTCTCAGAACGATCAATAATTTTCTTAACTGGATATAAATTTGAGAGCAACCAAACTTCCATCCAGCAGGTTTCACAGGTGCACTGTCTTCTGCATAACAAAAGCCAAATCAGAGCCAGTCCAATCTTTGGTTTCTCTTTCTCTTTGTTCAACATTCACTTTGTTTGACTGGATGTCACTAGCCTCCTATTTACTGACACATTTAACAGGCAGGCAGCTGCCAGAACTTGAACAGAATATATCTCTGGTGCCGAATGTGTGCCGTGTTCTTAGAATAATAATTAATCTAATCAGTTCCGATAAACATATTGGTTTGTCTGTTCTTTTCATTTTTCATCAAGATACTGATCAAAATCCAGAGTTCAACATCAACTCTCAGTTTCTAACCAAAAATGAGAAAAAATAAAGAAATAATATCTGATATCTTATCATTTTTATAAAATGCTGGTCCCTACAGTTGCTATCTTGGGATTTCCTCTCCTTGCTATTTTAGTCTGCCTTTCACACACACTTGCTTTTCACAGATGCTGAGCCAATTTTATAAGTGGTTACTCCAGATGCTACAAGCCTACACAAACTTCTCTCAGGACTCAAAGTCAATATCAAAAATCCTAAATGAAGCTGCCAGTATTGTTGAAGTATTTCCTTAGCGTAATACACTACACTCAAGACTTAAGCGCTCCATAGAGGATCTGCTGTGGTAAATAAATGTCAAGTACTCTGGCTGCATGACCAGTCCATTTCAGTTGTGACTAGATGTATATGGTGTGGATGCTTGATTATCCAGCTTGGATGAGCATCTGTGTCTTTTATTTTGTCTTGCAACCTAATCCAGAGAAGCTTCTAAAAGCATAAAGTGAAAGCGCTTGATCTTCTTGGCATGACCGTTCATAGTTTAGGTCTCACATTTAGATAGAATGGGAAGGACAAGTGCCAACAGATTTTCAGTGATAGGCAGATTTATTCCTCTTCATTCCCAGACTGACTAAATGAATGACCTGGGTTCGTATCAGTAGACATCCAACGCCTCTGCATCTGGCAACCTCTTAAAATTTGCATTTACAATCAACTTAAATCTTGATTTTCTCTGTACCAAAAGCAACAAGTCCAATTACTTTGAAATTTCATGTTAAAATATAACTTGAACATACAACTTCTACCACTGAGTGGCTGAAAAAAAATTCATGCTTACAATTCCCATGTGGTATATACCTGACTAAGCATTTCCATACACACCATTTTTTGATGGCAAAGGGTTTAAAAAAATATCCAGGACTATTTCTGTAAAGCCAGTGTTTAGAAGTGGCTAAAGCATAGCCCAGGAGCAAGATTCATTTCTATCTTGTGCACTAAAAATTACATAGTGCAGGAGGCATTTTAAAAATCAGGAGTAAAAGCAACATTTTAGAACTGCAAGTTGGGAAACCAAACAATACCTGTACAATTCTCTCATGACAGTGAACAACACCTTCCACATTCATCTTAGTTCCTTGTTCCTGCAGCACAGAGATCTCAGTGGATTTTGTAGGTATTGCATAGCTGTGGGAAAGAAATACAAAAACACTTGTACTTGTTTTATTGTTTCAATAAAATTGAACATGCAAAATAAATACTAGAACAGATATGAAAGTGTGTGTTAATATCACTGACTCGCCTTTTTGGGAGGAGAAATGATAAGAGTGAAAGACATATATTGAAGCATTTGTGATTCTGTTTATGGCCATGAGGATGGATATCAGGGAATTTACAGTTCAATTCTTCATATAGTTAAAATGACAGCATCTTAACCCTTACCTGACAGCTTGCTTAAATCCACTGACCAATAGTTATGTTAGCAGACTTCCAAATGCCAGTCTTTGGTCCTCAATTTGCTACTATGGGGGTTGGGGGGGGGGAGATCTTGCTTTTTTTTTTTAAAAAAAGTATGAAAGTGGGATGGGTCCTTAAAGCAAGAGGTCTCTCTATTGGGTTTTCATATTAAAAATCCAACACCATGTTATAGTCCATCAGGTTTATTTGAAGGTACAAGCTTTCAGAGCGCTGCTCCTTCATCAGCGCTGCTAGTGGAGCAGGATTATAGGAGACAGAATTTATAGCAAAAGATCATAGTATCACACAACTGATGCGGCAGGTACTAGTGAATCGGCCAACGTTATCTATCTCATCTGCTGAAGGCAAGGATGCCCCGGGGCAGACGTTATGACAACGGATGAATGGACACTGTGCAACATTCACCAGACAGGGATGTTCCCTCCCAGTCGGGGAACACTTCAGTGGTTAGGGACATTCGGCCTTGGATCTTCAAGTGAACGTCCTCCAAGGTGGACTTTGGGATATGCAACAATGCAGACTGGCTGAACAGAGGCTTATAGCCAAGTTCGGTATCCATGAGGATGGCCTCAACCATTCTAAAACATGAAAGACTTAACAGCAATCTAGGTTTGTTCAATATATCATCATTTCAGTTGCATGACACTGTAATCTTTCGTTATAAATTCCATATCCTACGATCCTGCATTCCCCCCCCACCACTAGCTACCTCACAAAGCAGCAACGCTCCGAAAGCTTGTACTTCCAAATAAACCTGGACTATAACCTGGTGTGTGATTTTTAACTTTGTCCACCCCAGTCCAATACCGACACCTCCACATCAGCGTTTTCTTATATGGTAACATTCTTTTCAGCTCATTGCATATTGACAAACTGGTAGAAAGTCAGATTTTATAGGCAGACTGGAAAAAAAAAGGCTATTTAGTATAAGCAGTTAGACTCTAGGTACAGGCAAACATTTATAAACCACCAGCACATAACACTACTCGTTAAAACTCTAATTCCCTTATAAATTCCCCATTATGTGCACACGGTAAAAAAACACACATGGATGGATTATAAACTGAAAAAGCAGTTTAGTCATTGTCGTTCACAAGATCTGTAGAGTTGGTTTTTGCTGATCAAAAGGTTTCTTCTTGACTTTGCTTTTCCAAATGCTTCCACTGGTTTGCAAGAGGTATAGCATGGCTGGCTCACTTGTGAAAGATCACTATGCATTAATTAAAATTTACAGTTTACTGTAAACAGAGGAAAGATGAACTGCTTTTCTTCAGCTTTAAAAGTAGCTTATGGCACAGAACAGACAACTCCTGTAATGGAGGAGATCAGATCACTTCTTTCTCTGTTCTGGTTCCCAGCCCTAAGGTTTCTAGTAAACTAACAATCTATTGGAGAGAGTTGTCAAACAAAAGGCCTTTTCCATCAAAACAGGTCACTAGTCCTTAGACCAATCAATTTCTTACTGCCAACCAAAACACCACCTGAATACAGAAGCCGTTCATTTCAATTTGTCCACAACCTAAATTTTATAACTGCTTGTATAAGCAGTGCTTAAATTATGTTTGACATGAGAGAGTCAAGTTATGTGCTTTTCAAAACATGTAGCAAACTTTGCAAAACACTAGTTTTAGAAACAGTTCTCTCTCATTTCAGTCCACAACTTTAAACAGCCTACTCAATTCTACAGGCTTCTATGAGTGTGAATTAACATAAGTGTGCCACTGTAGTGGACTGTCACACAAGACTGGATGCCAGGCATCTCTATCAGATGCCTCATATGTATTCAATGTTTGTCATTTCATTCCAGCTAATCATGCAAAGATGCCTCGGACACTACCTTTCATTCTGCTGGTAACCGCACAACCTCAGTACACCATTTAATGATGCTTAAGACGCTGGTTACCTTCTTCATGTGCTGCTTGCTTGTCCACAGTTGTAGCCCTGAGCTTAGTGTTGGTGTCGTTCACCATTTTTCTTCAACTCACTATTCATCTCAACCTTACTGAAAACTCACACAGCTGTTGGTTTAACATGGATGACTGTCTGGCAAATATTGATCAGTCAAGAAGTATCAGGAATGAGATGAAAGTTTATCAATTTGAGATCTTGACAGTCAAGCTAACCTATGGGCTCTTAGCATGTCTTGGGTGAGATCCTACCCTACAAACAGTTCTATGTGGCAAGATGCATCCTCCATGACTTAAGACTAGATTTCCTCTTCCTTATTCTGTTATGAGCAAGACCTTGATTAAACTTGATCTGTACAGTATGTGAATTCTATCCCTAATGGTATTGCTGCTCTACCTAAAGCACATGGACTGCAGCAGTTCAAGAAGGCAGCTCCTCATCACCTTCTCATGGATAACCATGGACAGGCAATAAACGCTGGCCCAGTCAGCTATGCCCACATGTCATGAATGATTAGTAAAGTTGCCACATGCAAGGAATACAACTTGACTCTTGGAGCCTCCACTATCCACAGTGATACAGCACTACAACATTTTGAACCTACAATCTGTAATTAAATTTTATTTCCATGTCCTTAACTTTCTTGTACATGGTATGTGAACATTCCTGCATGGCTGAATGTGGAATAATCACCCATGCACCATCACCACTACTGTTGATTTTTAGATTCCCTACTTGTGAAATGTTAATGAATGGTGAGACATGGTTGCAATATTGCTTTAGAGTTCATTCACTTATTTTGCTTTCCATCAATGGAAAGCCTTAATAATGCTCATGCAATAAAATCACTCAGTTTCTGTTTCGAGTACCTCAGTTGGATGTGTTCATGCCATGCAGGAACATATGCAAACAAATCTGGAGGTCTTCCATTTGTACTGCACATTCTCGGTGAGATCTTTGTCAAAATACTATTTTGAGAAAGGCTATGGTTCTAACTGCTCCCTTAAATTTTTCCCTCTATCCTCCCCCTCTCGGATTTACTTTCCCCCGTTGTAACTAATTTTCTGTGGCATCCCCTCTATCCTCTTACAATCTCCGTGAGATCGTCAGCCCTTTCACCATTCCACTTGATATTCTTCTCCAATCCCACTTCGATCAAATTCCTCATTCCCAGTCTTATCTTACTGATTCCTTTATTTAGTTCACCAACTCATTCTCCTTCCCCAGCAGACTGGTCACATTGTGTTCCCCACCCTTCACATGCAGCTCTCAACTTCTGTTGTTCCTTTGCTCAAATCAATGGGATTTTCCCCCCACTTCCGTTTGCTTCCTCCATTCCCCAGAATCCTTTCAATGACCGCAACAACAATGTCCTTTAAGTTTCATTCTTGACTGTTCCTTTTCATCCCATCCAACTTTCTGTGAACCTTTTCAATTTAGACCCTTTTCCTGTTGAAACTGAAACTACCACTTTTCAGGTGAACCCTGCTTGCTTTCTTCCAGTCAGGTTCACTGGTGGAAGCCAGTATGGCTAGCTGACTTGGAAAGGCTGGTGGGTCTGGTCAACCTTCAGCCCTTACACAGTCAGCGTTGAAGTACTGTAAATGACTGAACTTCTCATGAGCTGATTGAAGCTTCACTGAGTCATCGCTTATTGTGCAAAGAAATGACTTGGGTATGTAGGAGCCAAGTAATGGAAGAAGTTTGTACTCACTAGAACTGGAATGAACAAGTTTACCCCACCAGGTACATACATCATATATACAGTTTAACATGTTTCCCAATTTTTGCTAAGAATGCACCTGCGAACATACTTCCAATGGGCTGGGTGTCCATAATATTCCAATGAATAAAAGACAAGTCCCTGACTATGAAGGACAGGAAAGCCAACCTGCCTGAAAGGTTGAGAATTTGGTAGCAAAACTTTAATCCACCATTCGAAAATGGAAATTCTCCTTTCCATCAAATTTGTGCCCTTCCTACTAAAAGCTCCAGACAGCCCAGAAGATTATTAGCAATATCTTTGCAGTAATCAATAAGTTCAACTGCACCCTTAAAGTCTACCTTTGATATCCCAAACTCCACTGTCCTATCATCAAAATCAAACTCTTTGACCAGCTGTTGTTTACTCTCTTGGTTCAATCTCAGTTTCGATGATCACATATGTTTGAGCTACTTTTGTACATTTATCGATGTTAAAAGCAATGCAAAATGCATGTTGTATTTAAACAGAAGACATCATTTGGAATTGTTCTTCACCTTTCCTCCACTTTGATCTTCAGTCGATTGCAGAGGCGGTGTATATACTGACTGTAGTGTTCTACAAGTGTCATATCATAGCCAGTGAGTTGGATATTTAAGACACCATATTCTGTGTCAGTTCCAGGCTTGAGCTGCTTCATCTGTAGCTTCTCTCTTTTCTTCCGTGGCTGTTAAAAATATCAGTCAAAATCTTAAAATAATTGACACTAAAACTTAAAGATAATCAAAATCATGATAGCTTAATCCATTGGAACAGGATTCAGACCCTTGAGCCTGTTCCACCATTCAACGTGATCATAGATAATCTTTGGCCTAACTCCATTCACTTGTGGGACATGGGCACCACTGTCTGGGTTAGCATTTATTGCCCATCTTAAGTTGGCCTTGAAATATGGTGGTATACCTATCTTTGGTACATATTCCCTAATTTATCCCTTTGTTTAATAAAAATGTATCTATATTCAGTTTGACCTTCACATTTGACTCTGCATCTATTGCTGTTTGTGGAAGAGTTTCAACTATCTACGTGTGTGTATGTAGGGTCTGTTGTACAGAGACACTCCAAAACCTCAAACTGAAAATCTTTTAGAGAATTACAGGTTCTCAGTGTTCTAGATAATCACTCCAACCCAATATCACTACATAGAGGGAGCCCTGGTTGGTTCAACAATGGGAAGCTTCCTTAAGCTGGCAACTTTGAGTTTAGCCAGCTAAACAGCACAACAGCATGTTTATGCACACTTGGTGCTTTCAAAGTCTTCACTGCTCCAAAGACCAATAATTAAGTAGTTCATCTTCATCTAGGGGAAGAAAAAAATACAGACTGAAAATGAGTTGGCATGTTCTCTGCTTCAATCACTAAATAAGATAATGCATTTCACGGTCTTAATCCTCTATCCAAAATAACTGCTTAGTTGGTTTCTATATGGAGACAGAGGGTAGGGAGGGCCTGAATATTGTTGAAGTTGCAGAATTTTATTCAAATGCTCAACACACCAAGAAGCCTGGGTGTCAGAAATGGGAGGTGGGACATCCATATCTGGATTCCATCTACCACTCCGCAAAATCTGGGCCATATAGTCCAAGTATAAACACACATCATAAACCACCAACTCAGTAATACAATCTAGACTTCTAGACCAAAGCCAATTCATAAGCAGACTTCAGAATAGGTCAGATGACTCCTATTTTACATTAAAGGCAGTTCCAAAACACAAGAAACTTGTTAACTTCACAAAATTGGTATCTCCTGACTCGTATTCAGGACAAATGTTACCAGCCATTGGTTCTACAACAGCTATTCATGTCAAGTCTGTGGTTATTTATTAGGTCTACGATGCAAGATTAAGTCTCAAAAGCAAAATGAATTCCAAACAAAATTTCTATATATTCCTCAAAGAGTCAGTGTACTTCCTGGTATGAACCTGAGCCAGATAACTCAGGAAGATTCCAGGTATAATTGTGAATTGATGCTGGATTAAATGATCACAGTCAAGCTGTGAATTACAGTGAGTACTATAAACTACCTCCAAACCTGATAACTGGGAAAGGAACAAAAAAGAAATTCAATGATGTTTCTGTTCATGATTGCCATTTCAATAACTCCTGCTTAAAGACACAGGCAAATTTATAGACATTGGGCATAAACAAATTTAAAGTTGCTGTGATAGAAAATCTTGTCAACCACAACTTAGATATATGACGCAGGAAATAATCTCAATACCAATGCAAAATATAACAGATGCTGGAAAGCTGAAACAAGAACAGAAAACACTGGGAATATGCAGGTCAGGTAGTGGAGAGAAACAGAATTAACATTTCAGTTCTGTGACTTCAAGGCTTTGGTGCAAACTCAGTCCTAAAATGTTAACTGTTATCAGAACCTTGCTGCATACAAACTGCCTGCTGCACTTCAAAACTAAAATTGCACTTCAATAATACTAAGTGGCCATAAGGAATTTCAGCACACTGTGAAGCCATCAAAGGCACTAGATAAGTGCAAATTCCATTTTTTGTGAGAACAGAAAATTTGAAGGACAAAATAAAGACTCATTCTTGCTAACGACATTATGTAACTGAGCCACATAAAAGACACCCTTGTGTGGATGGCAGGTGAAAACAATTAGAATGGTACATAACGTCCTCCATCCAAACTGACAGTTGGTATGCACCTTCCAGAATGACTAGGTGATTTGAAAGATGATCTGGAAGGCTGCTGGAACAATGGTGAGATTTTAAGAGTTCAGTCTATTGGGAGAGGAAGGAAGAAAATGGCAGTAAGTTAAGAGGATAGAAAATAAATCAATACCTGATATGAAATATTATTTATCATAAAATTCACTTATTTAAACGCAAGTGGATTGGTAGTTTTGAGATCAATCATTTCTGCACTACCTCAGTGTTAAATTTAATTGAGTCACACAAATAGAACATTACTTACCACTTCTTTTGGCAGTAAGTATTTATACCTCCCGATCCCATGGGTGGGCATTGACCTGTAATGTCTCTTGCTGGTTAAGCAGTTACCTGTGTATGTAGAATTTATTTGATTAAAATATATCAAGTCACACTTCTGAGATAGCTTATCTCACAATAACAGTAGAGGGTCAATGCAAAGTGGCACAAAGCAATAGAGATCACTTTAAAAAACTAACAATAGCATGTTTGCACAAATATCAACCAAACTGCCCGTGGCCCAACATTTCAACTCCCCCTCCCACTCTGCCGAGGACATGGAGGTCCTGGGCCTCCTTCACCGCCGCTCCCTCACCACCAGACGCCTGGAGGAAGAACGCCTCGTCTTCCGCCTCGGAACACTTCACTCCTCTAGCTTATCTCTCCACGCTTCAGGCTCTCTGCCTTTATTCCTGATGAAGGGCTTTTGCCCGAAACGTCGATTTCGCTGGTCCTTGGATGCTGCCTGAACTGCTGTGCTCTTCCAGCACTACTGATCCAGAATCTGGTTTCCAGCATCTGCAGTCATTGTTTTTACCTGTTTGCACAAATAATCTACCAGCCTTAGAATCTACTTATTTTATTAGTTCCCTAACTTTTTGATTCTATAATCTTGTCTAGATGTATTTTGGAATAGCCTAAATATATTACACGGGAATCATTTACAGATTGATGCAAATACACAAGCATTAAATAAATAAGTGGATAAGAGGTAAACCATGAACATTGAAAATTGGATTCACAAACAAAAGTAAATCCTAACATGCAATGCTTCAATTGGTGTCTGACAGTGAAAGAGATGTCAATAGTTTGGAATTGAATTGAAAGTTTTTTTTTTAAAATAAATAATTTGATGGCTACAATAGTTCTACAGGACTGCAGCAGAACTGTGAAGCTAGTTAACAGTATAAATGTCTAACAATACTTAAACATGTTTGTTAATGGGTCGGTTAATAATTTGGGGATGGACACATCATTACTAGAGAAGGTAGCCAAGCCTCCCAAAAGCAAAAATACAGGAGGAATGTGTATAACAGCAGGAGTCTGATGCTCCAGTATACCATAATGCACAAAAATGGTAAATAAGAAAATAATTTTGCAATGGTAGTAATAAAGGTAAATGAGAATTAGATGGCTGGGAAAGACTGAAGTTTAAACCCTAAATGAGTGTTCAGACCAGAGGGATGCAGGAAAACGAAGCAAACTGAGGGCAGAGGCTGAAGTACGTAATTAGGTTGACTAGAATGATGCGAGAGGCAAAAAAAAAGGAAATGGTAAGATGGAGTAATAAAATTGAACTAGGTGAGTACAGCATGGTGATGTTCATCAAACTGGTCAACTACTGTTTGATCACCTTCATGCAAATCAAATTATCATGGGGCAACATAATTCTGAGGAGAAATCACACTAAGATCTCCATTTCACCAGGTTCCACGCACTGATGTCCATTGAAATCTGAGTTCCATCAGATAGGCAGACTCAGTTTAAAAAAAAAAGCACAAAAACCTATATCTTTCTCTTGTCAATTTCTTTCCACCTGAATATGTCTGAATATCATAAATCATTTCCAATTCAACATGGTGTAACCCACTCCAAATACAATGTGAATAGTGCCAGCATGCTAACTACTATGAAGAACCATAACGTTGAGGTGCTGGTATTGGCCTGGGATGGGCAAAGTCAAAAGACACATGACACCAGGTTATAGTCTAACAGGTTTAGAGGGAAACCTCGATTATCTAGCATTCGATTATCCGGCAAGATCGCAAGATCCCGATGCTTGACTGAACAATGTTATCCAATATTGGATTATCTGAACGAAATATCCCTGCCCGTATCCTTTGGATAATCAGGCTCTTCTGCATTTGAAATCACAAGCTTTTGGAGCGCTGCTCCTTTGTAGGTGAAATGGAGGGGAGTGGACAGGCACAGAATTTATAGGCAGAGAGATAATTGCAAGATAATTCCAGATAATTAAAAGTGTCAAAAGATAGTATAAATGATGTGAGCACTGGGTCGACAGGCTGAATAACAAGTCTTTGCAGGTGATCAAAAGTGTCAAAGTGTGTAGCACAGTCAAGTGTGAACATCATTCCTTTACTGTGAAAGGATCAAATCTTAAATTCTTTCTTGACAGCATTGTTGATGTACTTACACCAAACAGACTGCAGTGATTTGAGGAGGCAGTTGACCACACCATCTCAAGGGCAATTAAAGATGGGCAATATATATTGGGCCAGCCCACATTCTCTGAATAAATTAAAATGCTTAAAAAGAGTTGCATTCCTCGGATTGGAACTAAATTGGTTATTAGGGTATTAGACCTAAAATGCCTCATCTAATCCAAACATTTCCATGCAAAATAAAATTTGAGATCGCAGTTGATAGTAGGTAATAGCAGAATACATTGAATATTATTTACATGACTTGTTAATTGGTTCTATGGCTGACTTATTCTTCCTGCTGTTCAGAGCCAGAACTCTCACTCCAGAGAATACATTGCATCTGTAAGTGCATTATTGCAGTAACATTACTTGCATTCGTTCTTTTCCCAGGAGTTAAGTACATCAGAAGTTAAATTAGCATCTCAGTAGTTAGTCACTAGGCGTTAACAACTGCGTTGTCACCACTGTGGTGTTGTCTTGACAATAAAAGCACTAAAAGTTAATCTATTTTTTAAATTAAAAAGAGATCTTGGGTGGCATTGCTAAAAAAAAATGCATGTCCCCCTCCCTGCACCTTTGCCCTTCACACACACTTCCAGATACAGGAATCAATCACTTGTAGTTAAAACAACTACTTTTAATCAGTCTGTTTTGGGAAAACCAACTCTATCTCATGTCTGCCCAACAGCTTTAATTTCTGATGAAGAGCTTATGCTCGAAACGTTGATTCTACTGCTCCTCAGATGATGCCTAACCAGCTGCGCTTTCCAGCACCACGCTCTTCGGGCTTAAACTATAAATTCCCTTCTGAATTTAAAATCAGTTCCAAGTATATATTTCAGGGAAACTACATATCTTGGAGCATCCAATCTAGTCTTGCCCTTCTGTAACTTTAAACGTGACCGCTGATGCTCCCGAGCTATTCAGTTGAGATAATTGGTCTAAGTGAACGCTGTCTACTGAACTGCTCCCTCTCACGTTATCTCCTTGACGGATTATTTTCAAGATTTATTTCATAAGACGACATTCTTCATTAATGTGTGCTGACTGCTGTTCTCAGTTAACTGGATAAATGGTAATTTCAATCTTAACTAAAAGCTCTAACAAATTGTGTCTACTGCTGGCATGTAATTACATGGATTAGCTTTATGTCCCTTCTGAAATATCTAGTCTCTGTATTATTTCATAAATCTAGATCAAATGGCACGAGGCCAAGCCTTTCTGAAGTATAGAAGCTCAACTCAGTCAATCTGCCACATAAGATGCTGTAGACAGCAATTAGTAGTGCCTTCTGCAGTCTTTCCAAAACCTCAAAATATCCTCTAGGAGGACAGCGAGTCAGGACATAATATTCTAATGGAGATCCACCTAAGGTCTTACACAGATGAATTTTTAAAAAGTTTACATTGTCTTGGGTATGTAATGTAGAACATTGTTGTTTTAACCTCACATGATTGGCAACAAACCTGGAGATAACTAAAGGGTTACAAACTCCAGACTTCTCTCTCATCACTGACTTAAATCAGTTCCCTGTAGGTTGTATACCTTCCCACTTGTATAGCACTACTTTTCCAAGTTAAACATTATAAAGCTAAACACTCATTCATTCCTCAATTATGCAAGGATATGTGAGGAGTAATCATGCATTCATAATTGACCCAACACCAAATCTTAAAATGCATTTGCCCAACACATATAAAGGCTTTCAATTCAAGTAGCATATAGCAAAGATGCTAAACTCATGCCTGTGGTACACCACCAGTTAATAGTTTCAAAGTGAAACCTATTGGTGACAATTTTCTACTTATGGATTTTTAGCTGATTGTCAGTTGAGTGTCCAGGTAAACAATACCAACCGATTATATCCAAAGTGACTGTAACAGATAACCTATTCTACTGCAGCTACTGCCTTTGATATGGTTAATCATACCATCTTCCTCCAATGATTCCACCATTGTCCAGTTAACCAGGACACCCTCCTATTTTTCAGACACATTGTCCCTTGGCAACTTTATCCAAAAGCATGTCAGGCTCCAGATGTACATTCTTCGAGGAGAAAGTGAGGACTGCAGATGCTGGAGATCAGAGCTGAAAATGTGTTGCTGGAAAAGCGCAGCAGGTCAAGCAGCATCCAAGGAGCAGGCGAATCGACGTTTGGGGCATAAGCCCTTCTTCAGGAATCCTTCAGGTTCCTGAAGAAGGGCTCATGCCCGAAACGCCGATTCTCCTGCTCCTTGGATGCTGCCTGACCTGCTGTGCTTTTCCAGCAACACATTTTCAGTCCAGATGTATATTGACAATATCCAGCTCTGTCAGTTCTCCACTGTCTGACTCGTCATGCTGCTTGTCTGACATCCAGCATTGGATGAACCGAAATTTCCTCCAAGTACTAGAAAAACATTGTCTTTAATCCCTGCCAAAAATGTTGTTCCCTAGCAACTGACTTCATCCTTCTCCTTGGCTACTATCTGTTGCTGAACCAGATGGTTCCCAAACTTAGCTTTAGATTTGATCCTGAGATCAGTTTCTAATTGTGCATCCACTCCTTTCGCAAGATCTTCCCCTCCCACCTCTAACATTTCTATCACCATCCTGCTTGAGCTCATCACTACTGAAACACTCATCTATACCTTTATAATCTCCAGACCCAAGTATTCAATATTGTCCTGGCTCAATATCTCATAATCCCATAAACTCGATCATATAAACCTTTGCTGTACTCTACCTTGTATCAAGTAAACTTGTACCTATATTACCTCCTGATCATTTATTTTCTACCCGACTTTGCAATGGGCCTCATGGAACTGATTTTATGACTTCAGAGAATTGTACAATGCTACTGATATATTTTTCCTGCAAACAAACTTCAACTCCATACTTAATATCATATATACATGACTTGATATTAACAAAATGCATTACACTGTACTCAGCTACATTAGAAGACATTGGCCAGATGTAGGTCTATTTCCTTCATTGCATCTAGATCAAATTGCAAACTCTGACCCATCAAAACTCATCTTTTTGTAAGCCATGAACTTCTGCACAGTTTCAGTAACACCACTGACTGAAACATTAATGCAGTTCATGGGGAGCAACAGCCCCAACACTGATTCCTTCTGAGACTTGACCAATCACCGTACAAAAAAATATTTCCTTAAAGAAGAACTGAACCTACAAGAAAGGTTAAAAAATTGCATCCAACACTCTGTTGTATAAAGATTAAACAGCACCTTCAAGATCTGAAAATTCAAAAGGCTGTCATTACCATCCAACAACATGCCCAGAAGCCATGCTGCAAGTCTTTAATAATACCTAGCTGAAAATGTGTTGCTAGAACAGTGCAGCAGGTCAGGCAGCATCCAAGGAACAGGAAAATCGATGTTTCGGGCATAAGCCTTTCTTCAGGATTCCCGAAACGTCAATTCTCCTGTTCCCTGGATGCTGCCTAACCTGCTGCGCTGTTCCAGCAACACATTTTCAGCTCTGATCTCCAGCATCTGCAGACCTCACTTTCTCCTTTAATAATACCTACCAAGTCCAAGTGGTCTCACAGAGTACATCGAATGATGCCTCACAGGTTTTAATTAATTGAAGTTAAATTAATTAACCTATAACTTATTGGTTGTGATTTGCTGTCTTTTTTTAAATATTAACCTCTCTCCAATTTACAAAAATAATTCCAGTTTCTAAATGAATTGCTTAAAGTATAATCTAGCACCTTATGCAACCGGAGGGAACTGCTGTCAGACCCAGTGGCCTGAGTAAATGGAACGAGAGATCATAGGGAGGAATTGGAAGATTATGTAAGTGCTGTGGCCCACGCATCACAAGGGGACATTAAATAAAAATTTAAATAAACATATGCACCATCTCTTTACAAGTTGAATTTTTTTGGCAAGATTACATATTGCAAGGAAGAGAGGCATTCTTACCTGTAAACCATAAAAGAAGCTGTCTGATGGAAGCCAACCTAAAAAAGAAACAGATTAGCTAAATTCCATCTTTGTAATATCAAGTTCTCGGTCAGCTAGTTAACAAACCAATGAAAAAAGTTGATTGCAAATCTCAATGGAGAGATTTGCATTATAACAAAGGGCAGCTGGTGTCTCAAGCCTGCATCGTTAAATGCTGCCAGCTTTTTCACAGAAAATATGGAATGCATGAAATGTATATTTGGTTCATCCACGTAGAACAATGAAAAACTCTAATTCTGATCACGTCAACCAACCATCTGGAGCCACCCCATTCCTTGTTGGTGCTGAAGTTTTTCTGGACATCTATCCTCAACTTTCCATTTACTGTTATATACTTTACCCTCTTCTACTTATATCCTAACATAGGAGGATCAACATGTTTTTTGTAACCAACAGCACAAGTGCAGTGGGCTATATCTGATCTTGGATATATCTGTGCGGGGGTGGGAGTAGAGGAGAACGTGTAGGAATAAGGGGAGTGGTCCATATTGTTGCTGATGACATAGGTAGGACTAGGAAAGATCTTCTGCTGAGGGAGTTTGAGAAATTAGGTGCTAAACTACAAAGCACAATAATCTCTCGACCTCTGCCTGAGTCACTTGCAAATTAGTATAAGATGAACAAGATGAAAGAATTGAATGTGCAGTACAAAGGCTGATATGAGAGAAGTGGGTTCCAGTATCAAGAGCACTGGCACTTGTACTGTGGAAATTGGGACCTGCACAGTTCAGGAAAAAAATCTGAAAGAACTGTGGATGCTGGAAATTAGAAGTAAAAACAGAAATTCCTGAAAAAACTCAGCAGGCCCTGGCAACATCTGTGGAAAGAATACAAAGTTAACATTTCAGGTCTGTGATCCTTCTTCAGAACAGAGTTGTCAGCAAAAGAAAAAACATTCAATTTGGTGAAAATTAATGGGAAGCCTTTAAAAAAAAAACGCAGAGAATAATTAATAAAGCAATAAGAAGGAAGATGATGAAATGTGAAGATAAGCTAGCTTGTAATATAATATGACCAAAGTTGAAAAGCATGGCACCAGAAAAACAGATCAGGCAGCATCCAAGAAGCAGGAGAATCGACGTTTCAAGAATGTGGAGGGGGTGAAAGGCTTATGTCCAAAACATGGACTTCCTCCTCCTCAGATGCTGCCTGACCTGCTGTGCTTTTTCCAGCACCAAACTTTTTGACTCAGACTTTCCAGCATCTGCAGTCCTCATTTTCTCCTATATAATATGAACAAGCAAGTTAGATAAAGGACAGCCAGGGGATGTGAACTATTTGGATTTCCAGAAAGCCTTTAAAGTTTGCTGCACAGGAGACTGCTGGTGGTGTAGTGGACAATGAAGAAGGTTATCTCAGAATACAATGGGACCTTGATCAGATGAACCAATAGGTTGAGCAGTGGCATATGGAGATTAATTTAGATAAACGTAAGCTGTTGCATTTTGGGAAAGCAAGTCAGGGCAGAACTGATACACTTAGTGGTATTGGCCTGGGGAGTGTTGCTGAACTGAGACCTTGGAATGCAGGTTCATAGTTCGTTGAAGCTGGAGTCACAGGAAGGCAGTGTTTGGTACACTGGCCTTTATTGGTCAGTGCATTGAGTACAGGAATTGAGACCTCATGTTGCAGCTGTACAAGACATTGGTGAGGCCACTTTTGGAATACTGCATTCAAATCCGGTCTCACTGATCTCAGGAAAATGTTGTGAAACTGAAAAGGGTTGTGAAAAGATTTACAAAGATGTTGCTGCGACTGGAGGGTTTGAGCTATACAGAGAGGCTGTATAGGTTGGGGCTACTTTCCCTGGAGCATCAGGGGCTGACGGGTGACTTTATAAAAGGTTTATAAAATCATGACGGGCAGTGACCAATGAATAGCCAAGGTCTTTTCCACCAGGGTAAGGGTGTTCAAAACTGCTGTTTAAGGAGAGAGGGAGAAGAATTAAAAGGGACCCATGAGACAACCTTTCTACAGAGTGGTGCATGGATGGAATAAGCTTCCAGAGGAAGTGGTGGAGGCTGGTACAATTATGACATTTAAAAGGCATTTAGATAGATACACAAATAAGAAGAATCGAGAGGGATTTGGGCTAAATGCTGGCAACAGGACTAGATTAATTTAAGATATCTGGTTGGCATAGCCGAGTTGGACCGAAGGGTCTGTTTCCATATCGTACAACTTTAATACTTTATAAAGAAGATAAAATCCCATGGTGTTAGAGGCAAAGTACTAGAATGGATAGAAGATTAGCTGACTGGCAGAAGGCAGAGTGTGGGTAAATGAGTCTTTTCGGATGGCATCTGGCAATTAGTGGAGTGCCACAGGGGTCCATGTTGGTACAACAACTATTCACATTATCGATTAATGACATGAACGAAGGAATTGAGGCACTGTAGCAAAATTTGCAGATGAAACAAGTGGAGAGACAGATAGTGTTGAGGAAACAGGGAGGTTGCAGAAGGACTTGGGCAGGCTAGAAGAGTGGGCAAAGAAATGGCAGATGGAATACAATGTGGGAAAGTGTGTAATAATGCACGTTGTTAGGAAGAATAGAGGCATAAACTATTTTCTAAATGGAGAAAGGCTTCAGAAATCTGAATCTTGGAAGTCAGGAAGTTCAAGATTCCTTTAAGGTTAACATGCATGTTCAGTTGGAAGTTAGGAAGGGAAATGCAACATTAGCATTCATTTCACAATTGCGAGAAGACAAGAGTCAGATGTACTGCTATGGCTATGCAAATCTCTGGTCAAACAACCAGAGGGCCTGTCAGAAACCTGTTCTCCCCTTCTGTCTAGTGTTGAGGAAACGTCAGAGTCTGAGATGGATGCAGCCTTGATACTATTAACACTGGAAAAGGAGGAGGAAATGCTCCTGACGCAAGAGACAGACTACAGTCCAGTACATGCTGTCTATGTCAGAGTTCAGTCAGAGGAACTGAGAGCACTGATTGTTCCTCCAGTTTGCTCCAATCAACCCCACCTTCCAAGGCGCCATCCATTTCAACTCCCCCTCCGGGCCTCCTCCGCTGTCAACACAAGGCCACATGCAAACTGGAGGAAAAACACCTCACCTTCCACCTCAGGAGCTTACAACTATATGGCCTTAACAGACTTCACCAGCTTCCAAATGCCACCAACCCGTCCTCATCCCAGGCCTAGCCCTCCCTCTCTCACTACCCTGCCCTCTTGATCTGACCTTACCTGTCCAACTTCCTTCCCACCCATCAGTGCCACCCTTCCCACTGACCAATCACAGACATCCCCACCTGCATCCACTTGTTGCCATCCTAGCCATGTCTCCCCCAGCCACCCCCCACCATTTACTTTGCAGCCCCCTTCCCCAGTCCTGATTAAAGGTTTTGACCTGAAACATCAACAGCCCTCTTCTTCTGCTTGACCTGCTGTGCATTTTCCAGCTGCACTCTTTACCCATGCGGATCTCCAACATCTGCAGTTCTCACTATCTCCAAGTAGATTTTAAAACAGGCTTTACTTGCCCACTGGCATTTGTTAATCCAGAAACAAGAAAGAGACTCAAGACCATCAACTTATGTTTTTTTTAAATACATTCATGGTCTGTGGGCATCACTGATCAGGGCAATATGTATTGCCCATCCTATTTTCCATTAAAGTCAGGAAAATGTGGGGCTTGGAAGTGAACCTGCATGGGATGGTGTTCTCATGCACCTGTAGCTCTCATCCTTCCAGGACTTAGGGAGTTAACAAAGAATGCTGGAGAAACTGAGGAGATCTGGCAGCATCTTTGGAGAAAGAAACAGTTGACATCTCAAATGGCACAGTTGTTCCTTAGTAGGCCGGCCAATTATCATCTGGTCATTATCATATTGTGGCTTGAGAGAGCGTGCAAACAGAGAATCTTAGAATTTTGCACTGAAGTGGATCATACCGTTGTCTGTACCAGCTCTTTCAACGAAGTATTGTGCACAAATTGGTTGTTTCCCTTATTACAAGTAACACCAATTAAAAGTACTTACTTTGGTGTAAAGCACTGAGCAGTCCTGCTGTACTCAGACAAGCTATTTTAGTGCTTTTTTCCCCCCCCAACATTAAATGAACAACTTGCTTTGCTTAGGGTAGGAACATGGAACAGAGGTAAATCAGGCATGACCTTATTGAGTCATGTGTAGTCATGGAGGCTCTGTACTGCCTAGTTTTATTTCTAGGTTTCCCGAATCAACAAGTGTTTTCTTCAGCAATTAGGATAAAAATGAGCTGATAGACGATATAATCATAAAAGAAATAGGAACAGGAGTAGGTCCTTTGGCATCTCGAGCCAGCTGCACCATTGAACATTCCTCAAGTCCACTTTTCTGCCCCTTCCCAAGCTGATCAAGAACCTATCCTTGCTTTACATATACACAAGGACTCTGCCCCCAGTTCTCCATGGCAAGAAGTTCAAAAGACTATCTACAAGAGAAGAAATTCCTCCTCATTCTAGTCTGAAATTGGTGCCCCTTTATTCAGAGGCTGTGCCTTCTGGTTCTAGATGCTCACACGAGGGAAATATGCTCTCAGCATTTGTTGTCAAGCCCCTACAGAATCCTACACAAGATCACTTCTCATGTTCCAAATTCCAATAAGCAGAGTCCCAAACAGTATAGCCTTTGCTCACAAGTCAATCCCTAATATGGAAGGATTGGCATTCTAAAATGAACCTTTCTGAACAATTAAACATCCTTCCTTATTTAAAAAGAGACAAACTGCTCACAACACTTTGAACAGTTGCAGTAAGTCTTCCTTATAATCATCCTTCAACCCTCTTGAAAGAAGGGCTAACATTCCATTAGCCTTTTGATTTTCTGCTGTACTTGTGTGCTAGCTTCCTGTGTTCATGCCCAAGTACCCCCAAATCATTCCATGCTGCATCTTTCTGCATTTAAATAATATTCTTATTTCGTTCTCCCTTCGAAAGTGGGCTTTACACTTTCACACATCAATCCATTTGCCAACTTTTTGCCTACTTAATTAACCCATTAATATCCCTTTTGCAACTGGTCTTTCTACCTATTGAGTCCTCTGCAAACTTGGCCACAGGATATTGTCACAGAGCTGTTTTTTTCCTAATAGCTGTTCCTTTTCTCAAGGATACTACATCCTTGGTTTTTTTCCCCCAGAGGGGTAATAAACTGCTCTCAGTGCCATTACTCTGGTTTGGTACAGAGATTAAAGGATATTGAGAGGCCTTTTGTGTATATGTAAACAGATAAGACTTCAGGCCAAAGTGATCTTGCTTTAAAGATGACTTGTATAACGAAAGGGGAATGGTCAGCTCTCCAGCTGAGCAGTTTAGTCCAGTCCAGAACTGGTTGGGAGTTCAACAGTCAGCTGTGTGGAAACAAACTCTTTCTCTCTCTGCCCTTCTAACTTCAACCTGCAAGCATCTGTTCCATTCAGTTATACTGGTTTCCAAGGGGGTTTGCTTAATGGGACTGATATGTATTCAGAACAGCATAATTAAGTCTAGTTTGGATAGACTGAGTTCTGTACGGGTTCTTTATTCTGTTCTGTGTGTTTCATTGTGTAATTTTGTGAATAAAGTTTTGGCTGTTTTTAAACCTGGTAGTCAACCTCGCTAACTTACTCTGGGTAATTTTCACGGTACACGTACCAAAACAGATTGCAAAGTTATGGTCTGGGCTACCTGCTTAAGTTTTGAGTGGTCTTGCCTAGTCCATAACAATATTTGCTTCCTTCTTCCAAGTCATAAATATATATTATCAATAGTTATAGTACCAGCACTTATCTCTTTGGAATCCACTGGTTACAGGTTGCCAACCTGAAAAAGAATACCATACCCCCACTCTCAATTTCCTATGCATTAGCTATTTCACTACCTCCAACACCATGGGTTATTATGACTTGACCTTTGAGAGGTTCAACCTAGTTGAATACCTTCTGAAAGTTCAAATATTTCTACTGATTCCCCTCTATCTACTCTGGTTGAGACTTCCTCAAAACTCAACATTAAAAATCACAACACCAGGTTATAGTCCAACAGGTTTATTTGGAAGCACTTGCTTTCAGAGCACTGTTCCTTCATCAGGTGGTTGTGGAGTATAAGATCATAAAACACAGAATTTATAGCAAAAGGTTTAGTGTGGTGCAACTGAAATTATATTGAAAAAAAGACCTGGATTGTTTGTTAAGTCTCATTTTTTAGAATGACCATGTTGGTTTCAGTTCTTTCACATGTAAATTCCAGGACCTTTGCAGTTACATTCTCAATTGAACTTTAACAATAGGTGCCATGTCAGCTCAGATAATGCATCGAAGGTGTGAGGTTAAAGTCTGTCTGCCCGTGCCCCATCAGTCAGACTGATTCTATTTCTAAAAAACGGATTTACAGAATCTTACATGGATTCATGCAGTTTGTGAGCAAAAGTATCTGCACAGACATAGTAGCTATTGTTAAAGTTCACTTGAGAATGTAACTGCAAAAGGTCTGGGATTTACATATGAAAGACTGAAACCAACACGGTCATTCTAAAAGATGAGAGACTTGAACAACAGGTCTTTTTCTATATAATTTCAGTTACACCCCACTAAAAAGTTTTGCTATAAATTCAGTTTTTTACAATCTTATATGCCACAACCACCTGAAGGGGAAATGCTCTGAAAGCTAGTGCTTCCAAATAAACCGGTTGGACTATAATCTGGTGTTGTGAGATTTAATTTGTACACCCCAGACCAACACCAGCACCTCCAAATCTTAATAAATTAGTCAGACATGTTTTCCCTTTCATGAAACCATGCTGACTCTGCTGGATTAGATTGATTTGCCAAATGTACTATTATGTCCTTAATAATTGAAATGTTTTTCCCACAATAGATACTAGGTTAAACAGACAATTACCCACTTTTAGCCTCCCAACCTTTTTTTTTTAAGCAGTTTTCCAATCCTGATTCTTCTCCAGAACCTGAGTATTTTTGGAAAATCTCAACCAAAGCACCTATCATCTCTGCAACTGCTTCTGTTGAGATCCTAGGATGTAAGCCATCAGGGTCAGGGGACCTATCTGTCTTTAGGCTCATTAGTTTGTCTAATACTACTATTAGATAAAAACAAGGATTGCAGATGCTGGAAACCAGAATCTAGATTAGAGTGGTGCTGGAAAAGCACAGCAGGTCAGGCAGCATCCGAGGAGCAGAAAAATCAATGTTTCGGCCAAAACCCCTTTTTAGTGATGGTGATGGATGTTTAAAGTAGTTTCCACCCTCAAGGCTAATTCAAAATATCTGTTTAACTCTTCTGCCATTTCCCTCTTCTCTATAATTACCTCCCAGATTCATTTTCAAAAGGACTTATATACTTAAAGAAACTTATTGTCAGTTCTTATATTCTTTGCAAGTTTGCCCCTCTTGGATTATTTTCTTTATTACCTTTTTAATCCTCCTCTGCTGGCCTCTGTTTTTATCCCAATCTTTGGGGCTATTACTGACTTTGACCCCCCCCCCTTACATGCTTTTTTCATTCAATTTAAATATTCTCCTTTAACTTTCTGGGTTAGCCATTATTGGTTTATCCCTGGGATAAATTTTTGCTGACAATCAGGAATTATCACCTTAAATCTCTGCCACTGCTAACTGATCCATCCAGTCCATTTGAGTTAACACTATTCTCATTTTATTGCAATTCCCTTTAAGTTAAACAGTTGCTTCCAATCCAAGTTTCTCATACTCAATCTGAATATTAAATTCAGTCATGCTTTGGCCCCTACTCCTTTAGGCACTTTTTACTGAGATAATTTATTAAGTCTGCCTCATACCCATTCCCAGATCCAAGATAGCCTGTTCCCTAGTCAGCTCCAAAACATTTCTCTAGAATACTTTCCCATTCTCTAGAATTCATTGATGTAGCTACCCTTTCCATATTTGATTAACCTAATCATCACTAAGATTAAAGTCACCCATAATTACTGCTGTATTCTTTTTACATTCTATTATTTGTTGATTTTATATTCTCTCCTCTATACTATTCCTACCAGAGACTTTCTTACCTCCAGCCAAATGGACTTTACATAATCCGAGCCTAGATAATCTCCCAGAACTGTCCTCGTTTCACCTTATTAACAGTACTATCCCACTATCTTTTCCTTCCTGAAAGGTTATTTATCCTTGAATGTTAAGTTTCCAGATTTGATCTCCTTGTAACCATGCTTCCACAATTTAAGATCATATTCATTTACTTCAATTTGCAATGTTAGTTTAACTTATTCCGAATGCTTCATGCAAGAAGATTTGTCTTTTTGCCATTTTCAATCACCCGATCTTTGCTTTGAAAGATAGTTTTGTGCGTCACCTTTTATGATCTTATCTACCACTTCTACTTTTTACTGTCCTTTTCTCCCCCCTCTTTCCCTTGCCATCCTCCTGACAGTCTAGTTTAAACCTGTTCCAAATACACTCACAAATACTCACCATAAGGACATCAGGTCCAGTCCTGCCCAAGTGTAACCTTTTATAAATGTTCCCAGCTTCCCCAATGCTCTAACTTCCTATTTTTGGCTTTTAGAAGTTCATTCCTTTTTATGCCTCTTACTGGTATCAATGTGTACAATGACCACCAGCTGTTCACCCATCCAATCCAGAATGTCCTGACATCACTCTGAAACATGCTCAATCCTAGCACCAGATAGGCAACGTACCATTCTGGAGTCTCATTTGCAGTCACAAATGCTTCTCTATTCTCCTTAGAATTGAATCCCCTGTAACAACTGCATTCCCACACTTTCTCCTCTCCTGTGCAGCAGAGCCAACCATGGTGCAAACAATTTGGCCGATTAGAGGAAAGCAGTAATAGCCATTCGTCCCAACAGTATCAAATGTGGTATCTGTTTTGCAGAGGAACAGCCACAGGAGGTTCCTGCACTACCTGTCTAGTCCTCATTCTTGTGAATGAATAAAAGTTACTCTTGGTAGGATGGGGGTGTAAAAGAAATTATGGGCTTCAAGTGTTTCCACTTATCCTTACCTGGTGACTGTCGGTGCAACTTGTTTTAAGAACATTACATTTCTTATACACAGAATCTGCAAACAAGATGTGAGAATATATAATGAGGAATTAGTGAAATCAAAACTCCTGCTGCTAATCAATTTTAATACATTTATACTTGGTATGATACAGAAGAAAAGGTTTTCTTTCCACACTAAATTCTCTCCCATGAGCAGCAGTCACCCAGCACCTGTTCAAGTGACTATTCATGTTGGAGCCTTGGCTACACCTATAGCCTGTTTCACTCTAGTAATCATTGAAGTTCATTCTGGTGTCCATCTATTATGTACGTCCACTTCAAGCAGCAATTAATAGCATAGAAACATGAAGAATAGGAGTTGGCCATTCAGCCATTCTAGCCTGCTCTGCTATTCATTACGATCATAGACGGACTATCAATAGCTTTTCCCCAAATCTTTTGATCCCTTTAGCCCCAAGAGCTATATTCAACTCCTTCTTGAAATCATACAATATTTTGGATTTTAATGCCTTTTGTGGTGGCAAATTCCACAGACTCACCACTTTGTCCTACATGGCTGACCAACTCTGGTTGAATTTTCCACCATATTATAAAGGCAGTGAGGCCAACAATACAGTTTCTGTCACTCTCCAGCAGAGCCCCAAAATCTCACTCCTTTCTCCAGCTCAACTACTCAAATTCAGTCTTCAAATAAGTAGAGTTGATCATTTAAATTAGGCAACAAAATAATTTATTTTCCTTTTCTTGTGTAATGAAATCTGAGAGCCAATTACATACCTGTTCTAAAGAAATGCGTTATAATTATGCAGTGCACAGAAAAACAGAAACAAAACTTGCTTATCCTGTTAAAATAAAGAATATTGATCTTCAAAATAACATTATCCATTGAGTTACTATTGTTGAATGCGCTGGTACCAATGTAAAGTTTAAACTGAATATCACTCATGTACATAAATGTTAAGATAGCAAATTTTCAATACATGGAATGGACAAATAAAATAAAATCAATAAAGATCTCCTCATAACTACCAGCTTGGTTCAGTTGTCCCACTCTCACCTCTAAGACATAAAATTATGGGTTCAAATCTTGTTTTAAGACTTTAACATAAATATTTAGTCTATGTTCATTACAATATTGAGGGAGTGCCACACTGTTAGAGATGTCATCTTTTGAATAAGATGTTAAAATGAAGTCCCTTTTACTCTCTCTCCAATACTGAAGTATAGTTATTCCCCATGTCCCATCCAACAATGAATATTATCTGATTGATATCTTTCTGCTGTTTATGGGAACTGGAAGAAATCAAAGGATCATCATAGGTTCAGGAGGCCATTTAGCAGTGTTAACACCAGCTCTCTGCTGGAACAATTCACCTAGTACCATCATCCGCCTTCCAAGAACAGTGTAGTGCACACAAATTGGCTTCGGTTTACTGTATCACAAGTAATTACACTCTAAAGCACTTCATCATCCGTGAGCACGGTGAGCTGACCAGTCCCCCTGACCGGTGCTACATAAACACGTTGTTTTTCCCCTACTGAAAAAAGACTTTTCTTACAGGCCTCTGCGTGTTTATACAGGACTGGGTGGTGTCTCACAAGTTGCTGACAATGCAGAGACAGACCTCGCTGTTATTCCTTCAGTGAATTCCCAGTCGTGCTGGGTTTGTCTGTGTCTCTGTCCCTATCACCCACTGAGCACCAACCAGTGGCCTGCCATTACCGACAGCATCGATCACAGCACAACCACGGCTTGGTTATAAAACAATCCCGAAACTATCCTTTATATAAATTTATGCATAGCTTTAAACAACAACAAAAAAGAATCACCTCTGTTACGACAGTATTCATGATTCAGCCGGCCAGAAATAAAACTAACATTTCAGGTCCAGTACTCCAACCCCTTCCCCCCACTGAGCTCTGTAAACTCTCACCCCCAACAACAAAACGCACAGCACACGCGTTCCGGCTCCAGTGCCTTCAGCTTCAGGAGAACAATCTTTCTATCTATCTATAGATAACTAATTCTATACTTGAGAGAGAAATTAGATCGAATCACAAGACACAAATACAGTGGAGGAAACAAATATGTATTGGATAGTTATGTTTAGTCCTTGTTACCTTTAATAATGCATCATCTTCAGAGAAAAATACCAATTTAATTAGTTGAATTTATCTGTTCAAGGGAGTGGCTCCTCAATTGGGATTTCGCGGATCCACCTTGTCCACTCACATTGTGGCACAGTTATTTGAATAAAGCAGGTAAAAGGGCAGGATTCTTATGGGGCTTGGCAGGGTAAATGCTACGAGGATGTTTGAACTCATGGGAGAGGCGAGGAACAGAGAGCATAGGCTCTGAATAAAGGGACACCAATTTAAGACAGTAATGAGAAATAATTTCTGATTGAGGGTTGAGAGTCTTTCAGACTACTTTCCACAGAGATCGGAGCTGGCAAAGGTCTTGTGTATATAGTTATGACTGAGATTCTTGATCAATAGGGTAATCATAGATGTGAGTCTAGATTAGAGTGGTGCTGAAAAGCACAGCAGTTCAGGCAGCATCCGAGGAGCAGTAAAATCGACGTTTCGGGCAAAAGCCCTTCATCAGGAATACAGGCAGAGAGCCTGAAGGTTGGAGAGGTAAATTTATCTGTATTCCTGATGAAGGGCTTTTGCCCGAAACGTCAATTTTACTGCTCCTCGGATGCTGCCTGAACTGCTGTGCTTTTCCAGAACCACTCTAATCTAGACTCTGGTTTCCAGCATCTGCAGACATTGTTTTTACCTAATCATGGATGTGAGGAATGTTGGATCAGCCACAATTCTATTGAATGGTGAAGCAGGCTTGAAGGTTGAATGACCTACTCATGCTCTTATTTCTTATAATCTCTTAGAACATTACTTAGTAGATTTAATCATAAATATGCGTAGAAGGAGACCATTTGAGATTGAACAATCCATGTTTTATATCCTCACTCTTACACATATTTAAAGTATTTATCCATTTTGCTTTGGAAGGCTATCCACCACCCTATTTTTGCATTCCATTTCATTGTTATCGGATTCTCTAATAGTGTGGCGACTGTTCCTTGGCTCATGATATATCAATGGAGGTAAATACTGCTGTGACATGTAATGAATCTATGATTTTATTCACAATATGGAGGACCAATGTGGTATACAAACTCCCCTGCAACAACTGCACAAAGCACTACATCAGACAAATGGGAAGAAAACTGGCCAGAGCTGAAAATGTGTTGCTGGAAAAGCACAGCAGGTCAGGCAGCATCCAAGGAACAGGAGAATCAAAGTTTCGGACATGAGCCCTTCTTCAGGAATGAGGAAAGTGTGTGCAGCAGGCTAAGATAAAAGGTAGGGAGGAGGGACTTGGGGGAGGGGCGTTGGAGATGCGATAGGTGGAAGGAGGTCAAGGTGAGGGTGATAGGCCGGAGTGGATTGGGAGCGGAGAGGTCAGGAAGGCGGTGCTGAGTTCGAGGGATTTGACTGAGACAAGGTGGGGGGAGGGGAAATGAGGAAACTGGAGAAATCTGAGTTCATCCCTTGTGGTTGGAGGGTTCCTAGGCGGAAGAT
>NC_057715.1:97139808-97161105 GCF_004010195.1 Chiloscyllium plagiosum | reverse complement strand
CCCTCACCTTGACCTCCTTCCACCTATCGCATCTCCAACGCCCCTCCCCCAAGTCCCTCCTCCCTACCTTTTATCTTAGCCTGCTGGACACACTTTCCTCATTCCTGAAGAAGGGCTTATGCCCGAACCGTCGATTCTCCTGTTCCTTGGATGCTGCCTGACCTGCTGCGCTTTTCCAGCAACACATTTTCAGCTCTGATCTCCAGCATCTGCAGTCCTCACTTTCTCCAAGAAAACTGGCCATCCAACTTTACAAACACCAACTGGCAACTAAACGACAGGATCCACTCTCCCTCATCTTGGTACAGATAGACCAAGAGGGCCATCAGTTTGACTGTGGCAACGTAACCATTCTAGGACAAGCCTTCCAGAGACATGCAAAAGAGTTCTTGGAAACCTGGATTACAACTGAAAAGGCTATCAACAAACCGTTGCAGAGAAGACCTGGAAATGCCACTCACCCAAAAAACCGGACCACATAAACACCAAGCAGGACAGAACAACAGTGCTTCACGGAAGTCACACTGATGATATTACCGAGCATGGTAATGAAACATCTGCATGATAATCCAGCAGCTCAGCAAGTGAACCAACTACCTCATTGTATGCAGTTTTTGTCTCCTTACCGAAGGAAGGATATTATGGCAATGGAGAGGGTGCAACAAAGGTTTACCAGACCAATTCGTAGGATGACAGGACTGACATTGGTTAGGACTATTCTTACTGGAGTTCAGAAGAATTGTGGAGGTGAATCTTATAGAAACTGTGAAATTCTAACAGGACTAGGCCATGCTGGAATACTGCATGCAGTTCTGGTCTCCCTGCTATAGGAAGGATGTTGTGAAACTTGAAAAAAGAGTTCAGAATTTATTTACAAAGATGTTGCTACGTTTGGAAGATTTGAGTCATAGGAGAGGCTGAATAGTCTGGGGCTATTTTTCATAGAGCATCAAAGGCTGAGGGGTGATCTTATTGAGGTTTTAAAATCATGAGGGGCATTGATAGGGTAAATAGTCAAGGTCTTTCCCCTGGAGTGGGGGAGTCTAAAAGTATAGGGCATAAGTTTAAGGTGAGAGGGGAAAGATTTAAAAGGGATCGAAGGGGCAATTTACTCATGCAGAGGGTGGAGCGTAAATGGAATGAGCTGCCAGAGGAATTGGTGGAAGTGGGTACAATAACAACATTTAAAAGTCATCTGGATAGGAATATGAAAAGTAAGGGTTAGAGGGATTTTGGGTTAAATGCTGGCAAATGGGACTAGCTTTATTTGGGATATCTGGTCAGAATAAGCACAGGAAGGATGTTCCTGAAGATTGAAAATTCTAAAACCAGGGGTGCTGTAGACCATTTACAACTGAGATGAGGAGAAATTTCTTCACCAGATAGTGTTGGGCCTGTGGAATTCTCTGCCACAGAAAGCAGTTGACGCCAAGACATAGAATGTTTTGAAGAAGCAGTTCAATTTAGTTTTTGCACGGGGTGGGGTGGCGTCAAAAGGTAGAGGGAAAATCTAACAGTTTGCTGAGTAGGATGATTACCCATAATCATATTGAATGGTAGAGCAGGCTCAAAAGGCTGAATGACCTACTTCAGATATTATTTTCTATGTTTCTATGATGCACTATAGCTAGTAGCATAACAGCTATTAACCCCATAGGCTAACTTAGCCATCGGTCTACTCTCATTTTGTTCTATGCCTATTGCAATTCCACTTTCACCCCAGTACTTCTTAATATTGGGCCTGATTTCCCCCTTGTATTATCAAACTGACATTTATCATGTGTACTCAGTTTCGGCTTCTGCTTGTTAACTCCTTTACCATTCAGGAATTCTGGTTTTGGTTGTTCTCCCTTTCTCCCTCCAGGCAAATACCAAGATTGTACTCAGATATCTCCTGTTTAAAGATTGTAGTTTTTTATTCTGATTTACTTGGGCCTGATCCTTACCCAATTTACAGAAATTAGTCCTCCTCCAGTTAAGTGTCTTCATTCTGGGTTGCTCCCTGTCCTGCTTTATAATTAATTTAAGCTGTTCACTATTCTCAAGGTGTTCGTCACTTATGACATACTCCACCTGACCACATACATCTCCCACAACGTGAGCCTTCAATTCTTCCCTCACCATGAATATTATTCTAGACATTATTCTAGGCATCTGAAAATGTTTGTAAATCAAATTTACCTGTTATAAGCTTCTGTTGGGTTCATCAATACCTTGATATCCATTGCCCACTTTCTCATTGTACAGCAGGTAACACAAGTATACCACATCAAGTAAAATACTCTGACACAGGGAAACGTTCACTGCGTTGTTAGGCTGAAAGTGCCTAATGAGTTCTTTAAGGTCTGATAATAATGAATATAAGGAGCCATCCGCTTTGGTATAAAGCAAATTTATTTGCTTAATCTGCTGTAGATATTCATAAACTATCTTTGAGTGAAGCCATGAGCTTAAACAACTTCAAGCATATTCAACAAGCGAGTCTCTCTGCCTTCTACCCATCAGGGTCTCTGGGTGATGGTTGCACTTGGATCTCTATCTGTTTCCACCACATTGGTCCTCAAACCCCAGTCCAACAGTGAAGGTCTGTGGCCCTGGTCTCATGAACCCCAGTACAATGGAAACAGTTCTGATCTCATAAACATAAGTCCAATGGGGAAAGTCCCTGATTCCAATCTCATGAACATGTTTTGATGGGGACTGTCCAATGAATGGAACAGAGTCCTGATATTAATTATAACCTGGTAACATGCTAAATCAATATTTTGTAGTACTTCTGCACTTTTCTAGGCTTCAAAAATAGGTGGAAAACGAATCCAGATGGCCCAATGTAGACCACACAAGCATATGGTTCCCATGCACAATCAAAGTTATGCAGTTACTTCCCAGCTGAAACAGGCTGCTTTTTATACCAAGCCTGTTTTTCTTTCTTTTTTCTTCCTTTTTTCTTTCTTTAAACCCCCACACTTCCGCCTGACTGCAGTAGTGCTTATTTATTCCCCAGCACCCATGTGTGTGTGTAGGTGTGAGACACAGTGAGAGACACAAGGTGCACGAATCTTTATTCAGTTTCCACCACCAGGAAGAAAGGAAACACCTGAGTGGCCAATGACAAACACTGCCCTTCACATCAAAGGGCAGTGCTGTGTGATCAAACAGTGAAGGGGAGGGCAGGGATTAAATCAAAACAGAATTGGAGGGGGAAATAATGCACTCCACACCCTGCGGCACCCACCTCTCCCTGAACAACTCCAGGGTGTTGGTGACCAAGCCTGTTTTTGTTTCTTTTTTTTTCTGAAGCAATCAAGAGGAGAGTCCTTGAATACTGGTCCAGCTCCCTCAGAGACAGCTTTCAGAGTGAACAGAACCTCTAACATTCCTGTTGATTTTTCTTTCCTTTTTTACCCCCACACTACCGCCTAACTGCGGTAGTGCTTATTTTTCCCCAGCACCCATGTTGTGTGTGTGTAGGTGTGAGACACAGTGAAAGACACAAGATGCACGAATCTTTATTCAAATTTCCACCACCAGGAAGAAAGGAAACACCCGAGTGGCCAGTGACAAGCAGGGCCCTTCACATCAAAGGGCAATGCTGTGTGAATCAAACAGTGAAGGGGAGGGCAGGGATTAAATCAAAATAGAATTGGAGGGGGAAATGATGCACTCCACTCCCTGCGGCGCCCACCTCTCCCTGAACAACTCCAGGGTGTTGGTGGAGACTGCGTGCTCCTTCTCCAAGGACACCCGGGCTCTAACGTAACCGCGGAAGAGGGGCAGGCAGTCGGCCCTAACGACCCCCTCCAAGGCCCGCTGCCTGGACCTGTTTATGGCCAGTTTGGCCAGGCCCAGGAGCAGACCCACAAGGAGGTCTTCAGACCTGCCCTCCCTCCTCCGAGGAAGCCTGTTTTATTTTTTTTATCCAGTTTATTTATTTTCTTTTTTTTCCTTTTCTTTTTTGTTTCTTTTATTTTTAATACCCACACTACCACCTAACTGCGGTAGTGCTTATTTTTTCCCCAGCACCCATGTTGTGTGTGTGCAGGTGTGAGATACAGTGAGAGACACAAGGTGTATGAATCTTTATTCAATTTCCACCACCAGGAAGAAGGAAACACCCGAGTGGCCAGTGACAAGCAGTGTCCTTCACATCAAAGTGCAATGCTGTGTGATCAAACAGTGAAGGGGGAGGGCAAGGACTAAATCAAAATAGAATTGGAGGGGGAAATAATGCACTCCACTCCCTGCGGCGCCCACCTCTCTCTGAACAGCTCCTGGGTGTTGGTGGAGGCCGCGTGCTTCTTCTCCAAGGACACCCGGGCTCTAAAGTAACCACGGAAGAGGGGCAGGCAGTTGGCCCTAACGACCCCCTCTACGGCCCGTTGCCTGAACCTGTTTATGGCCAGTTTGGCCAGGCTCAGGAGCAGACACACGAGGAGGTCTTCAGACCTGCCCTCCCTCCTCCAACGAAGCCTGTTTTCTTTTTTTTCCTATTAACCTCCACACTACCGCCTAACTGCGGTAGTGCTTATTTTTTCCCCAGCACCCATGTTGTGTGTGTGCAGGTGTGAGACACAGTGAGACAACGAAGCCTGTTTTATTTCTTTTTTTTCTTTTTTTTTCTCTTTTTAACCCCCACACTACCACCTAAGTGCGGTAGTGCTTATTTTATCCCCAGCACCCATGGTGTGTGTGTGCAGGTGGGAGAACGAAGCCTGTTTTACATGTACTTGTCCAATTCACTTTACCTCAATTGTGCATTAAGTCCAATTAATCCTTCACAATTAGCCCTTAATTGTCTGGTTTGAATATAAAATTTTTGAGCCTAACGCTATACTCACCAAGGCGGTAGCAATGGGATGTGTATAAAAAATACTCCAATATCTTGGATAGCAATATTTTGGAAATTAATTGAAATCCAACTGGACAACAACTTTGGAGATCAGAGAAATTTGGACAATCAGCAGCATTAGTGTCTGTGAGTACATATTATGCTCAGTTTTGGGCCTCATATCTCAGGAAGGATGTACTGGCCTTGAACTGTGCTCAGAGGAGGTTCACAAGCATGGTCCCAGGAATGAAAAGTTTAACATATGAGGAGCCTTTTGAGGAGTCTGGGTTTATACTCAATGAAGTTTAGAAAAATGAAGGGGGATCTAATTGAAACCTATAGAATACTGAATGGCCTGGACAGAGTAGACGTTGGGAGGAGACTAGGACCAGAGGACACAACCTGAGAATAAAGGGAAGACCTTTTAGAATGGAAATAAGGAGAAACTTAGGCCAGAAAGTGGTGAATCTATGGAATTCATTGCCACTGAAGGCTGTGGAGGCCAGGTCATTGAGTATACTTAAGACTGAAATAGATAGGTTCTTGTGTATGGGAAGAAAGTGGGAGAATAGGTTTGAGAAACTTATCAGCCATGATTGAATGGCAGAGCAGATTTAATGGGCTGAATGGCCTAATTTCTGCTCCTATGTCTTACGGTCTTATGATCTACATAGAGAATTTACCTGGCTGTGTTTGCATAGCTGATGATATCATTAAGGTGGGTAAAATTGGAGCATGGCCATAATTTTCAGAGAATGGAGATATGTAGATAGGGCAGCAACCAGCAGGAAGACAGAGCTAATTATCTTTGTTTCAAATAAGTTGTTTCGAGATAAAAGGCATTTTACCTTGTTTAAAAATACCAAGACTAAAGTTGCAAATATAACCAAAACTAAAGGCTACAGTTTTCCTCAAAAAAAGGCTGTTGCTAATCCAATTCTAAAAAAGGATACAGATTTAAATAATCAGAAAGCACAGCTCCAAAGGTTTTCCAGAAAATACACCATGAAAACACTAAAATAACAATTTTCTACAATGAGAAGGTACATCTGTGTCCAGACATTGGTCAGATCTGTCATTTTCTTTCTTCCCTTTCAAACACCTACAGTAAGTAATTTTAAGAATGATGCAGAATTGGAAAACATCATTATCCAAGGATGGCCTGACAGTATTTGTTCTATTCGACCCTATTGAGACAAACTTAGTATATTACGACTAGTCATTTTCAACGGCAAAGAAGTTCTAGTACCAAAAGCACAATTTCAAGATACTATATCCATATTACACCATGGAAACATGATTACTGAATGCACAAGATACTTAGTAATACTGTGTACTGGTCAGGAATGAACCAGGGTATTCAATGACACATGAATGTATGTGAGGCATTGCCAAATATATTAATATAAGCTATGGAGGGAGCCTCCTAACTTCATCTTTGTATTGTCTAATAGAACAAACCTTCTTTTTTAATGTTGTCAGGCATCCTTGAATAATGATCTTTTGCAATTCCATGGGTGCAAGTTGCAACAAACCTATTGACAGTGTGTGATGAAGATTACGTCATTATAATGGATTACTTCACTGAATTTCAACTTAGTAACACAACAAACACAATATCATTGACATGCTAAGTTCTTGTTTTCATTTTATTCACTCTCCCAGATCAGAATGTCCAAAATGTACTGTAGTCACATTAGCAAACTAATTTAAGGTATGTACAAAGTGAGGAGTAACCCACATCACATTATCATCCCACTATCCATGCTCAAACCATCTTCCAGAACATACAGTACATTCTATCACATCAATTATAATTGAGTGTCAAGCAAAAGCAACATTTTTGCTTTCCATTGTATTGTGACCTTTTTGCACAGCACTACTAGGGAAAAGATTATCCTCACCAGCGCAATATATACTGAGGATGATCTTGCCCAGCAACCAATTATTTAACCATTCCATGACACCAGACATTCTGCTTCAAAGACTAAGAGTTTGAAAGAGATATGCAATGAGCGAGCAGATAGGTAACTACCAAAACTGTTCACTGGGTATATATTAGCAGCTTTAGATTTAAAATTTTATTTGAAAATAAAATAATACTTTTTTAGATTTTAGACTGCATGTTAGAAATCCAAATAATGGGTTACAGTTTCTAGAATATGCAATCAACCCTGATCATACAAAGTCATTACTGATCATGATGCTCCATTACAAAGGAACATAAGCCAGTTCAGCCCTATGTAACAAAGAAAATCCTGCACAAATAGAATGAGGAAAAACACTCCTGATAATGGCTTTGCTGTCACACTCGGTGACAATAACATGCCGCAGGACAACCAAGTTGTCAAACGATTGCAAAAGAGAATAATGGCTTAGACTCAGTCTGACTCCTACCAGCACAGTGCACCCGCCCAACAAACTCACCACCAATTCCCAATGACTCCTTATTGTAGTTCACAGTAAAGTTCTGCCTTATTACCAAGGACAGTCACTTTCGCCTCATCTTTGGAGTTCAGCTCTTCTGTCTATTTTTGTCGCAAGGCTAAATTGAGGTCAGGATCTGAGTGGCCTGGAGGAACCAAACTGAGTATAAATGAGCGAGTTATTCCTTCCAATTGATAACTACTGGAAAAGCTTGGCTAGGAACATGGCTAGTTCTGGAGCACAAGTCTTCAGTACTATTACCAGCATGTTGTCGGAGTCTACAGCCTTTGCAGTATCCAGTGTCCTCAGCCATTTCTTGACATTACAAGGAGTGAATCAAATTGCTTGAAGGCTGGCATCTGTGATGCTGGAAAAGGCCCAGATACTGAACTATTGTGGCATTTCTGTGGAAAGTTAATGTATGCATTTCACTCTTGTCTTTTGCTCCAATTTGTTGGTTTTGTAATCGTTTAGCATACGGGTATTTGAAGAGATACCTCCTCCGTCTATATGCTTAATTGTCCATCTTCATCCTTATATGTATGTGGCACGACTGCAGAGTTTAAATCTGCTTTTTGAGTTGTGGGATCAATTAGCCCGATCAATTGCATGCTTATGCTGCTTGGCATGTCAAAGGTCCTGTGTTATAACTTCACCAGATTGATTCATCATTTTTAGATTTGTCTGGTGCTCCTCCAGGCATGCCTCTTGCACTTTTCACTGAACCACGGTTGATCTTTCAGCTTTGTTTGTAATAGTATTGTGGGGAGTGTGATGGACTATGAGTTACAAATTGTGATTAAATGTGATTCTGCTGCTGCCTTTAGTGCCTCATGCGTGCCCAGCTTTGGGTTGCAAGATCTTTTCAAAGCGTTGTTGAACATAGTGGAGTACTGATTCATCACACAAAAGTGAACAGTAGGTAGTAATCAGCAGGAAGTTTCATTGACCATATTTGATTTCCTGTCATGAAACTTCATGGGATCCAGCTTCAATGATGAGGACTCCCAGGGCAACTTGCTCCTGACTGTATATCACTGTGCCACCAGTTCTGGTCGGTCGGTACCACCAGTGGGATACAGCATGTGCAGGGATAGTGATGGTTCTATTTCAGACATTACTGACAATCATGATAAAGCTGCCAAGAAGTTTAGACTTTTTTAAGGACAGTTAGGGAATTACATTAAATGTTCAGCTCCCACTACTCTCTTAGCCCAACAGGACATCCATTCAAAATCACATTGCACGTTTGGTACATGAAGCAGAGGAGATGTCGAAAGACATTTTGTGTCAAGAAATTGAGGTATCAATGCAAAGGAAAAGGTCATATTTGTAATCACTTTATCAGGTATACCTATTTTATACAAAGGACTCATCTGGACCTCTCAGAGGAACATTGTCCATAGGGACGCAAATTTACCAGAGTGATGGGAACACTAACGTAGACAACATGCACACAGTGGTAATGCAAGATGCCTTAAATTTTTCCACGGAGACATCAATAACGTCATTCAAATTTGGAGTTCCTAGAAGGTTTGATGGGCAATTCATCATATTACGTGATGCAGAGACAACCAACTACTGGCATCACAAGTTCAATTCCTGAGTTATCTGACAATTGGAATATTATCAGGCTTCAACCCAACAGGGAAAACTTGTTCAGGATTCCAGTGTGCAATTTTTATCCAATCGCCATGATTCCATACACTTGTAACCATTAGATGAGAACCATATCAAACTCTACTGGGATTTCACCTCTTCCTTCCCACTTTTTATGACCCACTCATAAAGATTGCTAACTGTAATTGTCCAAAGCAATTTACTACTGGGCTGCTAATGTTTGTGAAGTAAGTCAAACCACGTCACTGTCAACACATCAGTATTTCAAAATAGGAGAGAAGTTTTTTTTGCAGAGACATGAGGAAGCAATAGACATTTGCTTACGAGTATTTAGGAGAAAGAAAAGGCTGCAAATTTGACATGTACTGCTTTGCAATTTTTTTTGCTGTATGATATTTCCTGACTGTATTTAAATGTCTCTTGGAATTAATTTGGATAAATACTACTCCTTATTTTACCATTTTGTGAGTTATTAATCTGGTGACTAAAGGTAACTATACCTCAATCCAGCCAAACACAATGATGTCATTTGTTATTGTCATCTTGCCAATGCTGTAGGGAGACATAATCAGCTAACGTAGATTATCCTAACAAGAGTGCGAGGAGAGCCAGTTGGTTTAACAGTTTGTGGAAAGATTTAAAAATTCTACCTATCAACACAATGCTCATAGAACATTGAACAGTTACATGGAGTATTGAGTGAGGCCCCTTTCGGTCATAGCTGACCATGGGTTGCATCCTCGTTGTTCTGACTTTCTGCTTTCCTGAAGCAATGTCACTTGTGACAGAAGAGACTAATACTGGAGTGACACTCCCGGTCGCAGAGGTCACATCTGTATGTGGTTGTTGATCTGCTCGAACTGCTGCACTCCTTCCTGCGTGCCCGCTTGTCTGCTGCAGCGCTCATCAGCTTCTTTTCCCCTGTTTTGAGGTGTTGTTTCAGGGTGCATCTCCATCGCGTGCGGTCAGCTGTAAGCCATTCTCAGGACTCCATAACGATATCAAGCACCTTCATGTCCCTCATCCTTGTAGCGCAGCTGGGTACGCCCAGCTTGCCAATGAAGGCAAGCATGCAGGTACAGCAGGTAATGAAGAAGGCTAATAGCATGCTGGCCTTCATAACAAGAAGAATTGAGTATAGAAGCAAAGAGGTGCTTCTGCAGCTGTATAGGGCCCTGGTGAGACCACACCTGGAGTACTGTGTGCAGTTCTGGTCTCCAAATTTGAGGAAAGACATTCTGGCTATTGAGGGAGTGCAGCGTAGGTTCACGAGGTCAATTCCTGGAATGGCGGGATTACCTTACACTGAAAGACTGAAGCGACTGGGCTTGTATATCCTTGAGTTTAGAAGACTGAGAGGGGATCTGATTGAGACGTATAAGATTATGAAAGGATTGGACACTCTGGCAGCAGGAACCATGTTTCCGCTGATGGGTGAGTGCCGAACCAGAGGACACAGCTTAAAAATACGGGGTAGACCATTTAGGACAGAGATGAGGAGAAACTTCTTCACCCAGAGAGTGGTGGCTGTGTGGAATGCAGAGGGCAGTGGAGGCCCAGTCTCTGGATTCATTTAAGAAAGAGTTGGATATGAGCTCTCAAAGATAGTGGAATCCAGGTTATGGAGATAAGGCAGGAAGAGGATACTGATTAGGAATGATCAGCCATGATCATATTGAATGGCGGTGCAGGCTCGAAGGGCTGAATGGCCTACTCCTGCATCTATTGTCTATTGTCTATTGTCTATTGGATCTCTTCCCAGATGCAAGCTCTCCATAGAGGATATCCTTTGGGATGCAGCCATCCTCCATACGGTGGACATGGCCCAGCTAGTGCAGTCTGTGCTTCCTGAGCAGAGTGTACACCCTGGGAAGGCCAGCGCAAGATAGGACTGCTGCGTTGGACACTCTGTCTTGCCAGGACATGCCCAGGATACGCCAGATACTCCTCAAGTGGAAGGTGTTCAGTCTTCTCTCCTGTCTTGCATATGTAGTCCATGTTTTACTGCCACACAGCAGTGTGCTTATGACGCAGGCATTGTAGACTGACATTTTTGTCTTCACTGTCAGCTTGGGATTTATCCATACTCGAGTCATGAGGCGAGCAAGAGTTGAGGCTGCTTTCCCGATCCTCTTGTCGATCTCTGTATCCAAGGAGGGGTTATCAGTGATGGTAGAACCAGGGTAAGTAAATTGATGGATGTCATTGAGTTTGTAGTCATCGATGGTGATGACCAGCAGTGCCTCTGTGTCCTGTCCCAGGATGCTTGTCTTCTTCAGACTGATAGTCAGCCTGAAATCCTTGCAAGCATGAGAGCGGCGGTCTATCAGTAACTGGAGTTTCTGCTGGGGTGTGTGTTGCAACTGTAGCATCATCGGCAAACAGCATGCCCCGATGAATGCCGTGCAACTTTTGTCTTGGTTGTAAGGTGGGCCAGGTTGAACAGCCTGCCGTCTGATCTAGTGCATAGGTAAATCCCCTCTATTACAGTGCCAAGGCATGTTTCAGGAGCAGAGCAAAAAAAATCCCAAATATTGTGGGAATGAGGACGCAGCCTTGTTTGATGCTGCTGCAGATGTCAAAGGGCTCAGAAGAGCTGCTGTTGAACTGCACTGTCCCCTTCACGTTACCGTGGAAGGATTCTATTATGCTCAGCAGTTTTGATGGATAGCCAATCTTCAGGAGAACCTTGAAAAGGCTGTTTCTGCTGACCAGGTCGAATGCCTTGGTGAGATTGATGAAAGCGAAATACAGGGGCATTTTCTGTTCTCTGCACTTCTCCTGCAGTTGGTGAAGGGATAAGAATGTGTCTACTGTTGATCTTTTAGCTCGGAGGCCGCACTGTGACTCTGGATATATACGTTCTGCCAGTTTCTGCAGACGAGTCAAGATGACCCGAGCAAAGGCTTTGCCGACAGTATTGAGGAGAGATGCCACTGTAGTTGTTGCACTCGCTTCTCTTGCCCTTGCTCTTGTAGATGGCAATGCTCTTGGCATCCCACATGGCCTGCGGTACAGCTCCTTCTTGCCACCACTGGCAGAGGACTTCATGCAATGGGAGCAGGAAGCTGGTTTTGCAGCACTTGATCAGATCAGGAGGAATCCTGTCACTACCTGGGGCCTTACCTGAGGCCGGGCTATCAATGAACTTGCTGAGCTCTTCTACTGACAGCTCTGCATCTAGCTCGTCCATGGTCGGCAGGCATGTGATGGCATCAAGTGATGAAGCGAAAACAGTACACTATATGGAGTGGAGATCAGAGAAGTGTTCAACCCACCTTCCATCTGCTGGCCTTTGCCTGTGAATACTTCCCCAGTAGAGGATTTGAGGGGGGGCTGTCTTGCTCTGAGCTGGTCCTAGTGCTTTCTTGATGCCATCGTACATTCCCCTAATGTTCCCCATTATAGCAGCCATCTGAATTTCCTTGCTTAGCTATGTCCTGTAATCGGTAATGCAACACCTGGCAGTCTGCTGAACTTTGTTCCTGGCAGCCTGAGAATCTGCAGGTTTTTCCTGCTAGCTGACCGCTTGTACTCAGCTAGGGTGACGTGCTTGGCTTCAACGACGGGGTTACCTCAGTTGCCTCAAATCAGTCGTGTGTCTTGCAGGTCTTCCTCCCAAAGATAGCCAGGGACGTGCAGTGCATGGTATCCCGCAACGTTTCCCATTTCTCTGTGGTGGAGTCTATGTGTCATGAGGCACTGAGATTTCTCTTGAAAGCCTCTGAGAACTGTTGCACAAGGTCTAGCCGGGACATCTTGCTGATGCAAGGGTTCCCCTGTTGCTTAATGTGATGGAATCTCTTAGGTTGCAGCCTAATCTTGCAACACACTAAGGAGTGATCTGTGCCATAGTCTACACTGTGGTAACAGCATGCGTGGAGAACGTATTTGATGGCGGTGCTCCTAACTAGGATCAGATCAAGTTGGTACAAATGTTTTGAGCATGAGTGTCTCCAGGAAACCTTGTGCCGAGGCTTTGTCTGGAAGTAGGAGTTAGTGATGTACAAGTCATGGTAGTTTGAGCAGTCGCTGTCCAGTCTCATTCATTTTGCCCACACCAAAATACCCAAGGCAGGAGGGCCATGAGTCATGGTCTGCCCCTCTCTGGCGCTGAAGCTGCCCAGAAGAACAAGTTGATCCTTCCTAGGGATGCTGCTAATGAAGGGTGCAAGATTGTCATAAAACTCATCTTTTGTGTATGGCAAGGAGGACACTGTCAGGACATACATGCTGACAAAGGTGCCTGGGCCTGCGATGGTGTTGAGGCTAAGAGTCATCTTTGCTACCTTCCCCCACCCTCCTCTCTGACCTATCACCTCCATCCCCACCCCTATTCACCTATTGTACTCTATGCTACTTGCTCCCCACCCCCACCCTGCTCTCATTTATCTCTCCACCCTGCAGGCACTATGCCTCTATTCCAGATGAAGGGCTTTTGCCCGTAACTTCGATTTTCCTGCTCCTCGGATGCTGCCTGACCTGCTGTGCTTTTCCAGCACCACTCTAATCTAGACTCTGGTTTCCATCATCAGCAGTCATTGTTTTTACCCAGTCATTGCAGCCTGGTTCTACTTTGTTCATCAGGCTGTTCTTTACTGCAAAGCCGACCCTGTGCTCTCTGTGCTCATTAGAGCCCTTTTGCAGCCAGTAAAACATGTATTCCTTCTCTTTCAGTGAGCCTGCCTGTGCCAGTCTTGTCTCCTGGAGGGCAGCTATGTCCACGTTGAGGCTCTTGAGCTCGTTATTTATGAAAGCTGATTTCCTAGAGTTACTGATGTCCTGGAGGTTTTCTGAGAGGCCGTTCATCATTGTCCAGATTTTCCAACTTCCCAGTTTTAGAGCTGGTCTCTTTTTTTTGTTTTCTTTTGTTGCTTGGTGCAGTGATTGCAATCTTCTGTTTGGATAATTCCTAATCCCCATGCACCCAATGAGGATAGCAGATGGTGGAGGGACAGCACCTTATTGGCTGGGGCCTGCCCAGCTTGAGGCGTGCGATAGCTGTCCAGTGGGATCTGAAAATCCCTCTCACTGTTGGGAGCAACCCCTGGCGTTGTACTTTATGACAATCCAGCGATGACTTACAGCCGGTATCTGCTGCCTCCCCACCCCCTCCTGCTGTGTTGTGTCGACGCTGCGGGTGAACTGGAGTGTCCTCTCCAGGTGCAGTGGCGGTAGGATGCAAACCTAGGCAGTGTGGTATGGGGAACAAGCTTTTGCCCATGAAGCACGTTCCCCCTCTCCACGAGACTGGCTAATCCAAAGGAACAGCAAAACCATTACAGTTTGGTACCAGTGCGAGGTCTGGTTCCTGCCAGAACGACGTTGTAGGTAATGACGAACTACCTTCGGGGACCCAGTTCCGGAGTTTTCCTCCAGGTTTACTCCTGAAGCCTGTCCCAGGTGTGGGTCTGAACCCCGCAAGGCAGCTGAGGTTTGAAACCTCTGCGAATTTTCCTTCCCCTTGCCAGGATGCAGACAGCCCAGGGTTTTGGGGGAGTGGGGTGGGTGGGGAGTGGGGCGTTGGGAGGTCTCTCCTAACCTTCTTTATCGACATCTCTCCTAACCCTCCTGGTGACCAGGTGAGAGGAGGAGGTGGGCAGAGATTGAGTAGGTAAAAACAATGACTGCAGATGCTGGACATCAGAGTTTTGATTAGAGTGGTGCTGGAAGAGCACAGCAGTTCAGGCAGCATCCGAGGAGCAGTGAGTTAGGAGAGATGTAGAGAAGGAGGGTTAGGAGAGATGTGGATACATGGAGTATTATATGACAGCTAATTACAGATTGAGATTTAGACTGTGAAATGAGGGTCCCCTGCCATACAGTGTTTGTAGCTCTAGTTGAATAACATGGAGCTTAGATGACCAGTATTTTCCTGTTGGCAGATTCTAATACTTTCTCTGCATGTTCTAACTCACAAGTATGCATATATTGGGAGGCATTAATGTAGTGCTGGACTAGTAATACTGAGATTAAATCCATCATCTGAGTAGATGATGGAATTTGAATTCAATAAAATCTGGAATGAAATGTCTCATGATATTGTCAGAGCGCATAGCCTTCACAGTATCCAGTGCCCTCAGTAATTTCTTGACATCACGAGAAGTGAATTGAATTGGTTGAAGATTGGCATCTGTGATGCTGGAAGAGGCCAAGATACCAAACCACTGTGGCATTTCTTTTTTTTTTATAGATATTTTTATTAGAAATTTAACATTTTTACAAGTTTACAAAAATAAACAAAACTCTCTCTGATGGAAGGTCAATGCATACACTTGAGTTTTGTCTTTTGCTCTGATGTGCTGGATAAGGGTATTTGAGGAGCTGCCTCCTCCTATACCCTTAATTGATCATCTTCATTCTTATCTGGATTAGCAGGACTGCAGAGTTTAGATCTGTTCTGTTAGTTGTGGAATCAATTAGCCCTCTCCATTGCATACCAAAACTATTATTGCCTGTTGTAAAAATAAAATCCATCTGTGTGTATTAATTCCCTTTAGGGATGAATCTAGCCTACATGTGACTCTTACACCCACAGAATGCTGACCCTTAACCATCTTCTGAATTGACCTAACAAACCATTCATACAGTCATAGAGCTGTACCGTATGGAAACAGACCCTTCAGTCCAACTCATTCATGCTGAGCAGATATCCTAAATTAATCTAGTCCCATTTGCCAGTATTTGGCCCATATCTCTCTAAACCCTTCCTGTTCATATACCCATCCAGATGCCCTTTAAATGTTGTAATTGTTACAGTCTCCTTCACTGCCTCTGGCAGCTCATTCCATACACACACCACTGTGTGTGTGAAAAGAAATGCTTCTTAAGTCCCTTTTAAATCTTTCCCCTCTCTCCTTAAACCTATGCCCTCTAGTTTTGGACTTTCCCACCCCTGGGAAAAGACCTTGGCTATTCACCCTATCCATGCCGCATATGATTTTATAAACCTCTATAAGGTCACCACTCAGCCTCCAGCACTCCATGGAAAATAGCTCCAGTCTTTTAAGCATATAGTTCAAACCCTCCAACCCTGGCAACAACCTTTTCGAAACCTTTTCTGAACCCTTCTGAGTTTCACAACATCCTTCCTATAGCAGGGAGACCAGAGTTGCATGGTGTATTTCAATAGTGGCCTAACCAATGTCCTGTACCCCCACATCATGACCTCCCAATTCCTATATTCAATGCACTGACCAATACTGGGGAGCATACCTACTGCCTTCTTCGGTGTCCTGTCTACCTTGGACTAACACTGTTGTAAAATACTGCTAAAAAGGCTCAAAAAATGATGGCGTAAGATGATGACCAGGCACTAACACTGGCATGGAAAAGACTATGGCAATCTCAGCTCTGTGAATCCTGTAAGGTCCTCCTAACCAAATTGATTTCCTGTGGCCCTCAATCTCATGGCATCACAGTAAACATGGATGAGGATACTTCCTGTCAATTACATGCACACTATCCCCTCACTTCCCTGCCTCCCAATCCCTCACATTGAATATCACTTGGAGGACGCAATGAGGCAAGGGTGCAGAAATGTAATCTGGGTGGGCAAGTTCAATGTTCATCACCCAGAGTGGCTCGGCAGCACCACTACTGACTGATTACTGCACCACAATTGACTTTGAGTTCTAAAGGACATGGCTGCTAAAATGGGTCTATGGCAGGTGGTGAGGGAAAACATACTGACCTCATTCTCAACAATTTGCCTGCTACAGTTGCATCTGTCTATGACACTACTAGACTGTTAGGCACTCCTTGGAGAGTCAAAGTCCCATGATCACATTGAGAATACCCTCCATAGTGCTGTGTGCCACCATAATTGTGCTAAGCAAGGTAGACTTTGAACAAATCTACTAACTCCTTTCTAGGTACCTGTGAGGCACTTTGGCCATCAGCTGCAGCAAACACATTCTGCAACCTCTCAGCTTGGCATTTTCTTCACTCTATCATTTCCATCAAGCCAGAGAATTAACTCTGATTCTGCTCGGAGCAGCACTCGGCATAGCTAAAAATGAGGTGACAATTTAATGAAGCTACATAACAGGTCTACTTACATGCCAAATAGCATTAGCACCAAATGACTGACAGAGTTGAGCAATTCCACAATCAACAGATCAGATTTAAGCTCTCCAGCCCTGCTACATCCAGCTGTGAGTCACGGACAATTAACAAACTTATTGGAGGAGGATTTTCCATAAATATCCCTAACCTCAATGATGGGAGAGGTCAGCACAAAAAATAAGGCTGAAGCATTTTTAACAATTGTCAGCCAGAAGTTCCAAGTGGATAATCCATTCCAGCCTCCTCTAGAGGTGCCCAGCATCCTAAATGCCAGACTTCAGCCAATTCAATTCACTTCACATGATGTTAAGAATCAGCTGGGTGACTGAATACTGCAAAGGTTATAAGCACCAAGAACATTCCAGCAAAAGTTCTGAAGACTTGTCCTCTAGAACTTGCCATATCCCTTACCAAGTTGTTCCAGTACAGCTGCAAAATGTGGAAAATTGCTTGGCTATGTCCTGTACACAAAATAGCAGGACAAGGTAAATGTAGGGGTATGGGTCTGGGTGGGTTGTTCTTCAGAGGGTCGGTGTGGACCTGTTGGGCCTAGGGGCCTGTTTCCACACTGTAGGGAATCTAATCTAATCTAAAAATCTCACCCAGCCAATTACTGCCCCATCAGTCTACTCTCGATCATCAGTAAAGTGATGGATGGTGTCATCCAGTGCTATCAAGCAGCACTTGCTTAGCAATAACCTGCTCAGTGAAGCCCAGCTTGGGTTCTGCCAGTTCTTCTGACCTCTTTACAGCCTTGATTCAAACATGGAAAAACGAGCTGAACTCCAGAGATGAGGTGAGAGTGATCGCCCTTGACATCAAGGCCACATTTGACAAATGACCATTGGCAAACTGGAATCAATGGTAATCATTGGGCAAGCTCTCCACTGGTTGGAGTTATACCTAGCACAAAAAAAGCTAGTTGTGGTTATTGGAGCTCAGCCATCTCACTCCAGAACTTCTCTGCAGGAGTTCCTCGAAGTGGTATCCTAGCCGCCATCATTTAAAGCTGCTTCATCAATGATCCTCCCTTCATCATAAGGTCAGAAGAAGGGATTTTTGAGCAATTATCAGTAATGTTCAGCACTGCTCTCGCACTTCTCAGATTGCGAAAACAGTTGTGTCCAAACCTGCAAGACCAGGACAATATCCAGTTCTAGGCTGATGTAGCAAGTAATATTTGTGACATACAAGTGATGTGATTTGATTTGATTTATTAAATCAATACAAGTGCCAGGCAATGAACATCTCCAATAAGATAATCTAGCCATCATCCCTTGATATTCAATGGCATTACCATTGCTGAATCTTCCACTATTAATATCTTCAAGGTTACATTCATGGAAAACTGAACTGGACCATTCTATATAAATAAAAGCAGGTCTGGGCAAGTAATCCTGCAGTGAGTAACTGATCTCCTGATATCCCAAAGCCTATCCACTGTCTGGGATGCACAAGTCAGGATTGTGATGTAATAGTCCCCACTTGCCCAGATGGGTGCACCTTCTATATAACACTCAAGATGTTTGACACCATCTAGGACAAAGGCACCACATTCACAACACTCAGTAGCAGCACTCCAGGCCATCTACAGGGTATACTGCAGGAATTCACCAAAACTCCTTAGACAGCATCTTCCAAATTCTCATACACTACCATCTATAAGGATTAGGGCAGCAGATACAAAGGAACACCACCTCCAGGTTCTCCTCCAAACCACTCAACATCCTGCCATCTATATCACCACTCCTTCACTGTCGCTGGATGAAAATCCTAAAACTTCCTGCCTGACAGCATTGCAGTTTTATTTACACCAAAAGGACTGTGGTGGTTCAAGAAGACAGTTCACCACCACCCTGTCTCATGGGCAACTGGTGATTAGTCAAGGGTTACAAGGAAAGGATGGGAAAGTGGACATGAGGAATGTCAGATCAGCCATGATGCTATTGAATGGCAGATTAGGAGAGAGGGGCCAAATGGCCTACCCTTGTTTCTGTTTTTTATGGTGTTATGAACACTGCTGCAGTCTGCAACACCCATATCCAATGAATAAATACAATCTTTTGAAAAACATTTTTGTCTATACTTACAAAATAATTTCTGCGATTATAGCACTGCCTATGGTACTATCTTTCAAAGGTGAGGATGGAGGATCAAAGAATATAAATGCGTGAGGCATACTGCAGGGTTAACAGAAAGGATGTATTTGGTTTGAATTAAGGAACAATAGAGAAGCTATTACAATGCTGGTGTACACTGTAGGGCAGCAAACACTGATAAGGAGAAAATTACAGGTCAGTGAAAGAATCTTAGATTTGTAATAGTAGAGTAGCAACATTATCTTATCGTGGAAAATAACAATGTAATGGGTGGAGGAGTTGATTCGATTTGATTTATTTATTGTCAGGTGTATTTTGTTACAAAATACAGTGAAAAGTGTTGTGTAGTCTGTCTTAAAACACAGAAAAATAAACTAAAATATAGAATATAAAGGCAGAATGATTCAGAAAGAAAGGAAGTGTTCAACTTTACAGTTCTTGGGCCATAAGGCACGAGCTCCCTTCGCTGTTTCGCCACCGCTGGAGCGAACAACACCACTCTTCGGCGCAACCTTGCCTCCAGCAGCACCCTCCCCACCGAGTCCTCAATGATCCTCACCAATGAGTCGGCTCTAGGACTGCTTCATTGATGCGGAAGCCGCCGGGAATCCAAACTTGCCTCCAACGCCATCGCCATGAGTCCGCACTTGTGGGCTCACTCGAAATTGTGCTGGGCTCGCTTTCCACCACTATCATGCTATCTCTTGAACAAGAGGTCAGTAAATTTTAATGAAGGCAACAAAAAATGAGAAAACAGAGAAAAAGAAACAAAGTGAATGGAGCGGACGAGACCCAGTCTCAGAAGTGCTACTGAATGGCGACGTCACCTGAAAAACTTACGGTATATTTGGAGTTCCAGAAAAACATAACAAGAGAACTGTTTGTTATTCACTCGTTGGACGTGGGCACTACTGACTTGGCTAGCATCTATCGCCCATCTTTCATTGCCCTTGAGAAGGTGGTGGTGAGCTTCTGCAGTCCATGTAGTTTAGTTACACCCATAATGCTCCTAGTTCCAGGATCTTCACCCAATGGCATAAGAAAATGTGATATAGATCCAAGTCAGGATGACATGTGATGGGTAGTGGGGTGCCTGTCATCTGTATTCTAACTCCCTTTGAGGGGAGGATCCTTGCCTTTAGTGAAAGAGGATACAGACTACTCAAGAGGTGATCCCAAAATTTCGAAGACCCAACAATCAAGTAAGCTCAGTGTCCATTGGTGTGTTGCTGTCCCATTACCCTCACTGTGAATGTCCACATTTCTATAACTATTTTGCAAAGCAACCCCCCTTGTGTTTCCTGCAGGCACCAGTAATATCTGTACAGTTTCTAGATTAGAGTGGTGTTGGAAAAGCACAGCAGTTCAGGCAGCATCCGAGGAGCAGGAAAATCGACGTTTCGGGCAAAAGCCCTTCATCAGGAAAATAATTTTTACCTAATATCTGTACAGTGTCCGCCCTGAAGAGAGTGGCCCCAAGACACCATATTCTCCTCAAATTTTGAGGAAGACGTTATCAAAGTAAGAGTTGACATAGCTGCTTCCTGCACACTCCTCCAACTCTGATACTGACACCTTGGTGGGTACTTTATCGAGAAGTGGATTTGAGAGCACATTCTCATGAGCACGTCACAGGCACATGTCAGCAGTTGATCCAGGGAGAAATACCCTCATCACTCAGAGGAGTGCCAAAGGCAGACCAGGTACCTGCTCAGTCCCAAGCAAGGGTTTGGTTAAGAAAAAGAAGGAAGCATATGTCAGGTATAGACAGGATAGATCGAGTGAATCCTTAGAAGAGTATAAAGAAAGTAGGAGTAGACTTAAGAGGGAAATCAGGAGGGAAAAACGGGGACATGAGTTAACTTTGGCAAATAGAATTAAGGAGAATCCAAAGGGTTTTTACAAATATATTAAGGACAAAAGGGTAACTAGGGAGAGAATAGGGCCCCTCAAAGATCAGCAAGGCGGCCTTTGGGTGTGGAGCCACAGAAAATGGGTTAGATACTAAATGAATATTTTGCATCAGCATTTACTGTGGAAAAGGATATGGAAGATATAGAATGTAGGGAAATAGATGGTGACATCTTGCAAAATGCCCAGATTACAGAGGAGGAAGTGCTGGATGTCTTGAAACGGTTAAAAGTGGATAAATACCCAGGACCTGATCAGTTGTACCCGAGAACTCTGTGGGAAGCTAGAGAAGTAATTGCTGGGCCTCTTGCTGAGATATTTGTATCATCAATAGTCACAGGTGAG
>NC_057715.1:97117996-97138898 GCF_004010195.1 Chiloscyllium plagiosum | reverse complement strand
CGAAGAGGGTTACCTCAGCTTACAACAGGATCTGGACCAGATGGGCCAATGGGCTGAGAAGTGGCAGATGGAGTTTAATTCAGATAAATGCGAGGTGCTGCATTTTGGGAAAGCAAATCTTAGCAGGACTTATATACTTAATGGTAAGGTCCTAGGGAGTGTTGCTGAACAAAGAGATTTTGGAATGCAGGTTCATAGCTCCTTGAAAGTGGAGTCGCAGGTAGATAGGATAGTGAAGGCGGCGTTTGGTATGCTTTCCTTTATTGGTCAGAGTATTGAGTGTAGGAGTTGGGAGATCATGTTGCGGCAATACAGGACGTTGGTTAGACCACTTTTGGAATATTGCGTGCAATTCTGGTCTCCTTCTTATCGGAAAGGTGTTGTGAAATTTGAAAGGGTTCAGAAAAGGTTGACAAGGATGTTGCCAGGGTTGGAGGATTTGGGCTAAAGGGAGATGTTTAATTGGCTGGGGCTGTTTTCCCTGGAGCGTCAAAGGCTGAGGGGTGACCTTATAGAGGCTTGCAAAATTATTAGGGGCATGGATAGGATAAATAGGCAAAGTCTTTTCCCTGGGGTCGGGGAGTCCAGACCAAAGGGCATAGGTTTAGGATGAGAGGGGAAACATATAAAAGAGACCTAAGATGCAACTTTTTCAAGCAGAGGGTGGTACGTGTATGGAATGAGCTGCCAGAGGATGTGGTGGAGGCTAGTACAATTGCAACATTTAAGAGGCATTTGGATGGGTATATGAATAGGAAGGGTTTGGAGAGATATGGGCCGGGTGCTGGCAGGTGGGACTAGATTGGGTTGGGATATCTGGTCAGCATGGACGGGTTGGACCGAAGGGTCTGTTTCCATGCTGTACATCTCTATGACTCTATGCCTATCTCACCATTCCTGGAGTTAACCCATCTATGTGACTGTATCTGAGACTATCCCACCTTCCTATAAGTGCCATCCATCACTTACTGTTGCTGTTGCGAATTCCTCATCGCTTCTATCCGTCTGTCCAACCGATCCACTCGATCTGATAAGATACGCATCCAACAGCGTTTACGGCAGATATAATCTGCAGTAACCCTTCAACTCTCTATAACCTCCCACATCTGACAAGAAGTACATATCACTACAAAGGACATTTTTGCTCCTTCACAATCTACAGACCCAGAAAATAACACTGTCTTATTCCTCTACAAACACTGCACCAGGTTAAATTAAGAGCTATGGCTTATATTTTAAGTTTAATCAAGAGACTTCTCTCCAAAAACATATAATCAAGAAAGAATCCACTATACTCATTACTGCAGCCTTTCTCTTGGACAGACTTAACAATTAACTTATCTGATTCTGTGCTGTAAACTTCACCCAACAGTTCCTCCAAGATTAGTTGTGAATTTCACTGTTTGTTAATTTTCCCAGATGCACTCCGATGTCCAGCGATACACAAATTCAAACAGCAAAGACAGTAACTGTGCAGGTTCTCTCTCTCTCTCTCTCTCTCTCTCTCTGTGATTTGCACTGTCCTCACCATGTGCTTCCTTTGTCTGCTCTTCTCCCTTTTAAACTGCTGTTGTTTTGACTTTTTAGAAAAGATCCATTTAATCAGATGGAATCAACATGATTTTATGAATGGGAAATAATATTTAACTCATCTATTGGAGTCCTTTGATGACGTTATGTGCTGTGTATAAAGGAGAACCTGTGGATGTACTATAATTAGATCTCCAGATCTCTGTGGGCTCAAAGGTTAGCACTAATGCCTCCCAACGTCAGTGACCCAGGTTCGATTCCAGCCCTGGGTGACTGTCTGTGTGGAGTTTGCACATTCTTCTCATGTCTCCGTGGGTTTTATCTGGGTGCTCTGATTTCCTCCCACAGTCCAAAGATGTGCAAGTTAGGTGAATTGGCCATGCCAAATTGCCCATACCAAATTGCCCATAGTATTAGGTGCATTAGTCAGTGGTAAATACAGGGTAGGGGAATGGGTCTGGGTGGGTTACTCTTCGGAGGGTCGGTGTGGATTTGTTGGGGCAAAGGACCTGTTTCCATACTGAAAGGAATCTAATCTAATCTCAGAAGTCATTTGATAAAGTACCCAATTAAAGGTTATTGTGGAAAATATAAGCTCATGGTTTTGGGAATGGCATATTAGCATGGACAGAAGATTGGTTGGCTAATGGGAAGGAGAGAATAGGCGTAAATACATCTTTTTCCATTTGACAAGATGCCACAGGAAACAGGGCTGGGACCTCAACTGTTTACAATTTATACAAATTATTTGAATGATGAGATGGAAAATGTGGTTGCTAAATTTGCTGATCACACATGGCATGTGGGAAAGTTGTGAAGAGGGCCCAAGGCCACAGGGAAATAAACAGGTTAAGTCGGTTGGCAAATTAGATTACTTACAGTGTGGAAACAGGCCCTTCGGCCCAACAAGTCCACACCGCCCTGCTGAAGCGCAACCCACCCATACCCCTACATTTACCCCTTACCTCACACTAAGGGCAATTTAGCATGGCCAATTAAACTGACCTGCACATCTTTGGACAGTGAGAGGAAACTGGAGCACCCGGAGGAAACCCACGCAGACACGGGGAGAACATGCAAACTCCACACAGTCAGTCGCCTGAGGCGGGAATTGAACCCGGGTCTCTGGCGCTGTGAGGCTGCAGTGCTAACCACTGTGCCACCGTGCCGCCCACTAATTTCCTTATCTGAAGGATATGTAGCAAATGGATTATAATATGGAAAAAGTTGAAATTGTCCATACAAGCAGGAAGATTAATAAAAAAGTATGTTATATTATTTAAATGGTGAGACATTTCAGAGCTTTGAGATACAGATGAATCTGGCTGTCCTAATACATGAATTGTAAAGGTGTTGTGTGCAGGTACCACAATTAATCTGGAAAGATAAGAATATGTCATTTATGTTGAGTGAGATTGAATATAAGAGTAGGAAGGTTATGTTGCAATTATACAGGTCAGACCACAACTCAAATATTGAAGACAATATTGGTCTCTGTAATGATTAGAACCAGGTGGATCTTGTTGATTATGAGATCCTTGATTGGGGTTGTTAATCTGAGCCAATCAGGAAGCCCTGGCTGGCCAATGTTAACAGGGGATTGCAGTGGTTCACGGACCCCGGCCCAACTGCTTGTTCTGTGGTGCTGTGGAGTCTGTGGACCATGTATATTTGGAGTGTGGGCATCTGCACTCTGTTTTTGTTTTTCTTAAAGATCTTCTTTTATGTTTTTGGTTACACTTCAGCCCACGCTCCTTATCTTTGGGTATCCGGTGCAGATGGAGGAGGTAAGGTCAGAGGACCTCCTCTTGGGTTTGCTCCTGTGCCTGGTCAGGCTGGCCATAAACAGGTCCAGGCAGTGGGCCGTGGAGGGGGTCGTTATGGCTGATTGCCTATCTCTCTTCTGTGATTATGTCCAGGCCCGGGTGTCCCTGGAGAAGGACCACGTACTGTCTACCAATACCCTCGAGATTTTCAGGGAGAGGTAGACACCGTGAGGTGTGGGGTGTTTTATTTCCCCCCTCCGGTTCTATTTTGATTTAATCCCTGCCCTCCCCTTCACCTTTTTTGATCATTCAGCATTGCCCTTTGATGAGAAGGGCACTGCTTGTCACTGGCCACTGTTTCTTTCCTCGTGGTGGAATATGAATAAAGATTTCTGCACTTGTTGTTCTTCACTGTGTCCTACGCTTGCACACACACAACATGGGTGCTGGGGAAAATAAACACCACTGCTGTTTGGCGATAGTGTGGGGGTTTATAAAAAAAAACAAATAGGGAATTTAAAATCTTCTCAGTTCAGGTGACTGACTCCATGCTGGCTGACCACAGCCAGTGCACTGTGCACATGTAAATAAAAGGTGACTTTGTGACAGGATACTGATCTCTGTGTTTCAGTTATTTCAGCTTATCACATAATATTTAATAGCTAGTTACATTACACCTGTGCTACACGTAAGTCCTTTGTAAGACTTTGGGCTATACTGAAGAGTTAGTACACATGACTGTGACTGAAACATTCTGGGACACAGCTTAGAGAGACAAACACACTGAGTAGTTCCTCCCAGGATCATTTTAGCTTCTTCTTTATATCTTCATGGCTAGAGCTAACCTCATGTTGTCTGTTCAATCTTTTAGATACTGTTTTCTACAACACGTCATGCCATTCATCTTGCCAACATTGTAAGCCTTTTCTTTCAATTTGATACCATTCTTTATTTGGGCAGAGATTGTGCATGATTGAGAACCCTGTGGAAATAAAATAAATATAAATAGGGGATGTAGAATCTCTTTAGTTCAGGTGACTGACTGCAAGCTGGCTGGCTACAGCCAGTGTAAAGGATGTAAATAAAGGGTGACTTGGTGATGAGATACTGGCCTCTGTGCTGTTATTTCAGTCTCCTTCCTAAGTTAAGGATGCAAGTGAATTGACAGAAGTTTAGCAAAAGTTTATTAGACTAATATCTGGAATGGCTAAATTGTCTTATGAGGAAAGGTTGGACAGAATAGGCTTCTACCTGCTGGAATTCAGAAGAGTAAGAAGTGACTTGAAACATGTCAGGTCCTGTGAGGACTTGACATGGTAGACGTGGAGATGATGTTTCCTCTTATGGTAGAGTCTAGAAGTAGGTGTGACTGTTGCAAAATAAGGTGTTGCCCATTTAAAACACATGAGACAAATTCTTTTCTAAGAGGGTCATGAATCTTTGAAAGTCTGTTCCTGAAAAGGCAGTGGAAGCAGAGTCTTTGAATATTGCTAAGGTAGGAGGCGATAGACTCCTAAGCCAGGGGAGAAAGGTTATTGGGATGGGTAAGAATGTGGATTTGAGGTTATGATCAGATCAGCTATGACTTTCTTAAATGACAAGGCAGGCCGAAGGGGCCAAATTGCCTAATCCTGCCCCTGACTTATATTTGTATATTAATATGTTACATCGTCTTTGTTAAGAACAACAATAGAGGAAAAAGCATAGGATAAAAATAGATAGATAGGATGTACTAAAGAAATTGGCAGTGCTGAAAGTTAAAAGTCAAAACTCCGGATGGGATACATTTAAAAGATACGTTAAAAATAGATATTGGGCAGGTTCTGCCTATAAGCTTCTGGCCCACAAGCTTCTACCCCTCCTTTGATATGCCTCAGGGCTTATGGATTGCAATTGTTATACTCCTGCTCAAAAAAAGGGATAGAGATAAACTCAGCAATTACATGCCAGTCAGCCTAATGTCAATGGCAGAGAAACGTTTAGAGATATTAGTTCAAAACAAAATTAGCTATCATTGGAAAATATTAGCTAATAAATACATCACTGCAGATTTGTTGAAGGCAAATTGTGTTTCACTAACATGATTGACTTCTTTGAATAATGGATGAGAGTAATTTGGTTAATGTTGTGTATATAAAACTGTATAAGGTGCTTGATGAAGCACTGCAGAGTACAGTTGTTAGCAAAATTTAAACCCTTGGGAGAAAAGGGGCAGTGGTAGCATGGAAGCAAAATTTGCTAAGCTAGGAAACTGGACATGCAAAGGATGGTTGTTTGAGACGAAATGGAAGCTCTCAGTTGTGGTCCCCAGTGGTCAGTGTTGGGACTGTCACTCTTTTTTGATATACTGTACTAATAACCAGTACTTGGTTAAGACTAAGCAGTGAAGATGATATGAAAATCATGTATAAACACAGTTGAGGTACTTAGGATTCAGAATGACAAGCTGATTGGTGACATGAGCAAACATGGCAAATAAAATTTAACTGAAGATGTGTGAAGTGATTCACGTTGGTTGGAAAAATGAGGAGAGACTGTGTATGAAGTAAAAGGTTTAGCTTAAAAGAGGTTGTTTGAACAAGACCTGAGGGTGTCACACACGGGTTTTTGCAGGTCACAGGACAAAGGCAAACAGGATTCTTAGCTTTACAAACAGAGACACAATACTATATTAAGGAAGTTATGCAAGATTGGTATCCCAACCACCATCTTCAACATTCATTCCCTTCACCACTGGCGCAAAGTGGCGACAGTGTATTCTATCTATAAGATGCAATGTAGTAACTCATTAAGGCTCAAATATTGGTAAACTGGTAATATAATAGACAGAGAAAAAGGCTATCAAAGATTACAGGGGGATCTTGATCAATTGGGCCAGTGAACTGAGGAGTGGCAGATGGAGTTTAATTTGAATAAATATGAAGTATTGCCTTTTGGTAAAATTGGACTTACACAGTTAATGGTGGGGCTCTATGTAGTGTTGTCAAACAGAGACCGAGGAGTTCAGGTATATGGTTTGTTGAAAGTTGTGTCACAGGTAGGTAGGATGGTTAAGGTGTTCAGCACGCTTGTCTTCATTGCTCAGACTATTGAGGGTAGGAGTTGGACATCATGTTGAGGTTGTACAGGATGTTAGTGAGACCACTTTTGGAGTTCTATGTACAGTTCTGATTGCACTGTAATGGGAAGGATATAATTAAATTCGAGAGGTTCAGAAAAGATTTACCAAGATGTGCTGGGACTGGAGGGTTTGAGTTATAATGAGAGGCTGGTTAGGCTGGGATGTTTTTCACTGGAACATAGGAAGTTGAGGGGTGACCTTAGAGGTTGATAAATTGCGAGGGGCAGAGATAAGGTGAAAAGCAAAGATCTTTTCCCGAGAGTGGACGAGTTCAAAACTAGGGGGCATATGCTTAAGGTGAGAGGAGAAAGATTTAAAAGGGACCTATGAGGAAACTTCATTAGTAAATACTGATGCAAAATACGCGTTTATGCCCCATCTCCTGCGGGTCCATACGAAGGCCGCCTTGCTGATCTTTGAGGGGCCCTATTCTTTCCCTAGTTACCCTTTTGACCTTAATGTATTTGTAAAAACCCTTTGAATTCTCCTTAACTCTATTTGCCTTTTTGCCCTCCTGATTTCTCTCTTAAGTATACTCCTACTTTCTTTATACTCTTCAAAGGTTTCACTCGATCTATCCTGTTAATACCTGACATATGCTTCCTTCTTTTTCTTAACCAAATCCTCAATTTCCTTAGTCATCCAGCATTCCCTATACCTACCAGCCTTTCCTCACCCTGACAGGAATATACTTACTCTGGACTCTTGTTATCTCATTTCTGAAGGCTTCCCATTTTCAGCCGTCCCTTTACCTGCGAATATCTGTCCCCAATCAGCTTTTGATAGTTCTTGCTTAATACCGTCAAAATTGGCCTTCCTCCAATTTAGAACTTCAACTTTTAGATTCGGTCTATTTTTTTCCATTTTAAAACTAATAGAATTATGGTCTCTGGCCCCAAAGTGCTCCCCCAATGATACCTCAGTCACCTGCCCTGTCTTATTTCCCAAGAGTAGGTCAAGTTTTGCACCTTTTCTAGTAGGTACATCCAAATACTGAATCAGAAAATTTTCTTGTGTGCTGGATGACCAGAAAAAATGAGGCTCTAGTCAAATAAAATAAGGAGGCATATATTAGGTCGAGACAGGTGGGACTGCGTGAAGTCTGAGAGGAGAATAAGGGCAAAAAGGGGACATGAAATAGCTTTGGCAAATAGGGTTAAGGGGAATCCAAAGATTCTGCAAATACATTAAGAGCAAAAGAGTAACTAGGGAGAGAACAGGGCCCTTTAAAGATCAATGAGGCCGTCTATATGTGAAACCACAGGAGAGGGGGAGATACTAAATGAGTATTTTGCATTAGTGTCTACTGTGAAGAAGGACATGGAAGCTGAAGAAGTTGGAATAAATAGCGATGTCTTGAATAATATTCATATTACAGAAGAGGTCTTAAAACCCATAAATGTAGATAAATCCCTAGGACCTTATCAGTGTATCCCAGAACTTTGTGGGAAGCTAGGGGAGAGATTGCTGGGCCCCTTGCTGAGATATTTGGATCATCACCAACTATTGATGAGGTGCCTGAAGACTGAAGGGTGGCTGATTTGGTGGCATTAATGTGGTCCCAAGAAAGGTGGTAAAGAGAAGTCAAAGAATTATAGACTGATGAGCCTGACATCAGTGGTGGGTAAGTGTTTGGAGGGATAGGATTTATATCAATTAGAAAGGCAGGGACTGATTAGGGATAGTCAACATAACTCTGTGCATGGGAAATCAGGTCTCACTAACTTGATTGAGTTTTTTTGTAGACTTGATAAAGAAGATAGATAAAGGCAGAGCAGTAGACATTGTTTATATGGAAAAATGTTCAACAAGGTTCCACATGGTAGATTGATTAGCAAGGAATCCAGGGGGAGCTAATTAATTGGATACAAAATTGGCTTGATAGTACTAGACAGAGGGTGGTGGTAGAGGCTTGTTTTCGGAATGGAGGCCTGTGACCAATAATGTGCTGCAAGTATTGGTGCTGGGTCCACTGCTTTTCATCATTTATATGAAGGATTTGGATATGAATATAGGAAGTATGGTAAGTAAGTTTGCTGATGACACCAAAATAGGTGGTGTCGTGGACAGTGAAGAAGGTTATCTCAATGGGGCATTGATTAGATAGGCCAATGGGCTGTGCAGTGACAAATGAAGTTTAATTCAGATAAATGTGAGGTGTTGCATTTTGATAAGGCAAACAAGGGCAGGATTTTTACATTTAATGGTAGGGCCCTGAGAAGTGCAGGTACATAGGTACTTGAAAATTGAATTGCAGTAGACAGGGTGGTGAAGAAGGCTTTTAGAATGCTTGCCTTCATTAATCAATGCATTGAGTTGTGATGTCATGTACAGGACGTGGGTGAGGCCATGTTTTGGAATACTGCGTTCAATTCTGGTCTCCCTGCTATAGGAAGGATTATTGTGAAACTTGAAAGGATTCAAAAATTACTTACGAGGATGGTGCCAGGGTTGGAGGGTTTGAGCTATAAGAAGAGGCTGAATAGTCAGGGTTGTTTTCCCTGGAGTGTCAGAGGCTGAAGGGCGACTTTATCAAGGTTTATAAAATCGTAAGGGGCACGGATAGGGGAAATATCTATTTTCCAACAGTCGAGGAGTCAAAACGCGAGGATGTAGGTTTAAGGTGAGAGGGGAAAGTTTTAAAAGGGACCTGAGGGACAGCCTTTTCATGCGTGTATGGAATGAGCTATCAGAGGAAGTGGTGGAGGACTTTAAAAGACATCTGGATGGTATATGAATAGGAAGAGTTTAGAGTGATATGGGCCATGGCTGGTAAATGGGACAAGACAAATTTAGGATATCTGGTTGGCACTGAAGAGTTGCACTGATCTGTTTCTGTGCTATATAACTCTAGGACTCTATGCTTACATGGAAAATAATTAAAAATTTTTGATATTGGGCTCTGCGAGATGACGGATGGTTGATACCGGACACAAATAGCAGAGTTTTGAATGAGTGGAATGTTTTGGAGATTAGAGGATCAGAGAGTGACAAGGAGTGCTTTGAAAGAGAACTCTGACGAAGCATCATTGACCTGAAATGTTAATTCTATTTTTGGCTCTGTAGATGCAGCCTGATCTGCCAAGTGTCTTCTGTTATTATTTCAAAATGCCAGTATGTGCAACATTTTTCTTGAATGTTTGAATACTTGAGTCTGTGGGGACAAAGACATGGATGGAGATTATAGCAGCAGAAGGACTGAGGCTAAGTAGATTTTAAGGTGGTGGGAAAAGATATCTAAATATCAGACAGGGTATGGGGTAGTAAGATCAGCTGATGGTTAAATATGATGAAATGGCAAGCGATCTATTACAGCCTGTGACAGTTTCTGAAAAGAGGGATAGAAGCAGTATAGGGGATAGAGTTTGTGGCAAGCATAACAAAAACAGTATCAATTTTCCTAATGCTTAACTGGAGGAATTGTGGCATATCCAAAATTGCATGGTGTACATGCAAGCTGACATCATAAAGGCACTGGAGGGTTTCAGAGGTGCCGGGGCAAGGGTAGAGTTGAGCTCCACAGGTTTTGGAAATATCACCAAATGGCAATACATGGGGAAGATTTTGGAACTGAGACTTACTTGGCAGAACTCCAGTAACAACACAGGACTAATCACCACAGGAGATATTCTCATTCTGAATGGAGAGCCCACTGTCTTTTGATCTCAGTCTTTGTCCTTGCTGACCTGGAAAGGTCTCAAATATTCTTTTCTTTGGAGATGATGATGATGAGTTTCATTGCCTATATTGAGAGAAGGCTCCAAGATATGGAAAATAATTAATATTTTCAAGGATCTTGCTCTTGATCTTAATCGACAGTTTTTTTAAAAAAAACAATTCATAGGATATAGGCTTGGCTGGCTGCACCAGCATTTCATGTTCATCTCTGAAAAGGATCTGCAGATGGGGTGACTGACTCTCAACAACCACAACCATCTTTCCTTGTGCCGAGTATGACCCGAGCAAGCAGAGACTCTTTTCCTCATAATACCCATCAACTCCAGTTTTGCTTGGGAACTTTCATGTCACAATTTGTCAAATGCTACCTTGATTTCAGAGCAATCTCCTTCACCTCATCGCACAGAACTTATGTCAGATAGCTTCCATGTTGTGGCTGCACTGGAACAATTTGGTTAGGGGCACAGCTAGTCTGGAGCAAAGGTCTTCAATACTATTGATGAAATGTTATCAGGACCAAAGCCTTTTGCCGTATCCAGTGCCTTCAGCCATTCCATGGTATCATGTGGAGTGAATCAACTTAGTTGATGACTGCAGTCTGGAGGTTGGGCTCCTCTGGAGGAAGGCAAAATAGATCATCCACTCAGCACTGCTGGCTGACAGTGGATGTAAATGTTTCAGCCTCCATTTATTTACACTGAAGTGCTGTCCCCACTCCCCCCCCCCCCCTTCACCATTGTTGATGATGGGGATATGTGTGGAACCACCACCTTAATCCTATTGTTAAGTTGTCTGTTATCATTCAAGACCAGACATGGCAGGATTGCAAGCCTCAGATATGATCCATTGGTATGGGATTGCATAGCTCTGTCTATTGCATGCTGCTTATGTTGTTTGGAGTGAATATGTTGTGCATTGTTGCTCCACAAGTTGGATACCTCACTAGTGGAGGTGGAGGTGTTGGTGTTGGACTCTTCATTGAACCAGGGTTGATCTCCTTGCTTGATAGTAATGATGGAGTGGGGGATGTGCTGAGCCATGAGGTTACAGATCATGGTTGAATCCAATTCTACTGCTAAAGATGGTCCACAGTGTCTCAAGGATGCCCAAGCTTGAGTTGCTAAATCTGTTTGAAGTCTGTCCCATTTACTACAATGGTAGTAGCACATAACATGATATTAAATACTCTTAATGTGATGACAGAGCTTTATCTCCACAATTATTGTGTGGTGGTTACTCTGTTATGGACTAGGCCAGGCCACTCAGAACATTCTTAAGCAGGCAGCCCAGACCATAACTTTATAATCTGGTTTAGTAAGTGTACAATGAAAATTACCCAGAGTGAGGTAGCTAGGTTGACTACCAGGTTTTAAAAGACAAAGATTCACAAGATTACACAATGTAACACAAAGAACAGAATAAAGAACCCCTACAGAACTCAGTCTAACCAAACTAGACTTAATTATGCTGTTCTGAATATACACAATAGTCCTACTAAGCAAGCCTCCCCCTAAAACACATTTAAAAAATGGACAAGATGCTTATAGGTTGAAGTTAGCAGGGCAGAAAGAGAGAGAGGGAGTTTCCACACAGCTCACTGTTGAACTCCCAACTAGTTCTGGACTGAACTGAACTGCTCAGCTGGAGAGCTGACCACTTCCCTTTCATTATACAGGTCACTTCTAAAACATGACCACTGTGGTGAAGTCTCATCTGTTTACATATTAACAAAAAGGCCTCTCAATACCCTTTAATCTCTGTGCCAAACTAGTCTAATTGGAGCCTGGGCCGTTTACGATCCCTCTGAAAAAAATCAAGGACACAGTATCCTTGAGAAAAGGAACAGCTTTTAGAAAAAAGGGGGACCAGCTTTGTGACAACTCCTACTGATGCCATTATAGATCAATCTGCCTGAAGTAGATTGATGAGGATGACATCAGATATGTTTTTGCCTTGTCAATTCTTCACCACCAGACACAGACCCAATCTCACAGCGATGTCCCCCAGACCCGGTGGGCGGCACGGTGGCAGTGGGCGGCACGGTGGCACAGTGGTTAGCACTGCTGCCTCACAGCGCCAGAGACCCGGGTTCAATTCCCGACTCAGGCGACTGACTGTGTGGAGTTTGCACGTTCTCCCCGTGTCTGCGTGGGATTCCTCCGGGTGCTCCGGTTTCCTCCCACAGTCCAAAAGATGTGCAGGGTCAGGTAAATTGGCCACGCTAAATTGCCCATAGTGTTAGGTTAAAGGGGTAAATGTAGGGGTAGGGGTATGGGTGGGTTGCGCTTCGGCGGGTCAGTGTGGACTTGTTGGGCCGAAGGGCCTGTTTCCATCCTGTAAGTAATCTAATCTAAAACCCTGTCCATCTATATCAGAGGTGCTGCTGAGCTATGCTAGAGGATATCAAGGTCCTCCATGCAGAGTACATTCTCCATTCTTGCTGCTGTCTGTGCAGTGTCCAAATCATGTCCGTCACTCCACCTGATGAAGGAGCAGCACTCCAGAAGCTTGTGATTTCAAATAAACCTGTTGGACTATAACCTGGTGTTGTTTGACTTCTGACCTTATCCACCCCAGTCCAACACCAACACCTCCACTTCACAACATGGAGTAATGGGTAAACAGCTGAGAGGTGAAAATGCATTGTAATTAGCTGGAAGTTTCCTTATCTATGTTTGACCTGATCATGAAACCTTTTGGGATCTACAGTCAATGTTGAGTATGCTAAGGACATCTACCTCCCCACTGTATTCTTGTAAGTCTGACTTGAAAGGAAGATCATTTATTGTTGAACATCAAAATAGAGCTACTGCTCATATGTAGGTTAGTCCCAGCCTGGACAGACAATTCCACAGACTCCTTCCTTTTTTTTGGTCTAATCAACCTTTTCAGGAATGTTCTTACACATCTCTGAAACAGGTGGGATTTGAATCCAGCCACCTGGCTCAAAGACAGAGATACTACCACTACCATAAGCTCCTCAGGATCTGCTTTTTTATATACAGAAGTGTTATCTCACATAACTAAGCAACCCTCCACCACCAAAATCACATAGATTTTTCTTTAAAATACTATCCAGCACCAGTAAAAACACCAATGTAGCCAGTTCAATATTTATAAGCAAAGCCCATTTTGGGTATTGCAAACCAAAAAGGTGTGGAGATTGGGGGTAGGGAGAGCAGAAGAGACTGGGTCTGCTTTAATTTTTTTCTACCCCAAAGTGATATCACATGCAACTGTGTGAGCTTCCCATTCAATTTAACTAGTATCCACCACATGTAAAAACACAATGCAGCAAATTCAATATTTACACACAAAGCCCAGTGGGTCTGCTTTATAATTTTAAAAAATATAACCTATCTTTCTACTCAACCTGTTTAGAATATTATTGCATACCTCTGGAGCAAGTAGGATTTGAATCTGGGTCAAACAGCTCAGAGATAGAGTCACTACCACTCTGCCACAAGAAGACTCAGGTGATAAACTCCAGCTGGGAAGGCTATTACCTATGAGCAAGGAAACTCATACTCAACAAGCTCCATGAGCAGACTGATTAGTGATTCCCCATGGGCCTAGTTAGCATAATACTTTTGTGCCAAATCTGATGCTGGGTCTGTTTTTGCTGGTGAGACAAAGGGATGGTGATGGTGTTGGTTGGGATGTAGTCTGTAAGATATGACTTTGTGAGTGTGAACTATGTTGCCTAACTAGTTTGGGAGATGTTTGTCCCAGGTTTGGTATTAATGATTGCAGGTTTCTGGTCCAAAGGCCAATGTCAGGGTTTCATCTCTTTGAGACTTTTTAATGATTTCATTCAACTGAGTGACTTGCTATGCCATTCCAGAGGGCAGTTGAGAGCGAACGACTTTCCTGTGGGTCTGGCGTCACATGTAGGCCACATCAGATAAGGACAGCAGGTTTCTTTCTCCAAGGGACATTAGTTAACCAGAAGTATTTTTGGAACAATTGACAATGGTTTAATGGTCAGCACTTGACTTTTAATTTCAGATTTTTAAAATTTAACCTAAGGCTTATGAACAGCACTTTTGTCCTTGGCTTACTAGTTCAGTGACAATATTACTGCATCATTGCCTCACCTACTTACACTATTTTATTTATCGGATATATTCCGTTCTATATTTCGTTAAAAAAAAACAATTTTTCATTCTTGTAAATGGATTCAGTATACAATTAATATCAGTTAGGAAATCTTAGAACTAAATAAGTGTTGACAGATGGCAGAGTGAGTGAAAAGGTTGAATCTTTTTTCACCAACATGACTTTGGAAAACTGCCTCTACTTTGCTTCCAGGGACCTGAGCCACCTGTTTGCAGCCTTTGTGTGCAGACTGCAAGCCTGTGAACTTCTTGGTTCAGCCTTTGGACAAGGTTTGTTAGCCTACTGCAGTGTCAAACTTGGTCCCTCCCTGCCTTGTCAAGACAGTCTTCAGATCAACTCTACCACATTCCGGACCTCGGTTTCTTAAAACTAGCTCTCCCACTGATTTTGACAATGATGGTAAATGCAGAGGTGATATGGCACTAGTTAATAAAGCACCAATGTGCGTGTGTGTGTGTGTGTGTAGTAGAATCATAGAATCCCGAGTGTGGAAGGTGGTGATTCAGCCCATCAAGTCTGCACCAATGCTCCAAACAGCATTCCACCCAGACCCACCCCGCTATCCTGTAAACCTGCATTCCTCATGGCTATCCCATGTAGCTTGCACATTCCTGGAGACTATGGCCAATCCACCTAACCTGCACATCTTTGAACTAATAGATTCCACGTAACCAAATTCCAAATAATGCAATAAAGTTTTTTTTAAATGTTCTGATTAAACAGCTGCATTAACATAGTAAAATCATCTTATATTATGTTTTTCTAATCATTTCTTTTCCCATACTGATGTGCAGAGTTGAAAGTAACCTTCCTAAATTTATGATTCGGAGATGCCAGTGTTGGACTGGGGTGTACAAAGTTAAAAATCACACAACACCAGGTTATAGCCCAACAGGTTTAATTGGAAGCACACTAGCTTTCGGAGCATTGCTCCTTCATCAGGTGATGAAGGAGCGTCGCTCCGAAAGCTAGTGTGCTTCCAACTAAACCTGTTGGACTATAACCTGGTGTTGTGTGATTTTTAACTTCCTAAATTTAGATAGTATTCAGCTGTCATTGGCCTCTAGACCCCTTTTACAGGAACGCTCAGTTAAACATGAGTTGTTTTGTTCACAATGTAGTAATAAGGACTTTCTCTATAGTTACACTTACAAATTATGTTAAAGAACACTAAATGAGGTAAATGGTATTGTGCTGTTTTGATCCATCATGTGAAATTTAAAGATAAATTTAGGGTTTGGATTGGTGCCTGGGGGCATGACGTTATTGCGATCACAGAGACTTGGTTGAAGGAAGGGCATGATTGGCACCCAAATTTTCTAGGATATAGATGCTTCAGACAGAACAGCGAGGGAAGTAAAAGGGGGGAAGGAGTTTCGTTGCTGGTCAGGGATAATATCACGGCTGTGCTAAAGGAGGACACTCTGGACGGCTTGAGCAGTGAGGCATTATGGGTAGAGCTGAGAAATAAGAGGGGTGCAGTTACATTGTTGGGGCTGTATTACAGGCTGCCCAACAGTGAACATGAGGTAGAAGAACAAATAGATAAACAGATTATGGAAAGTTGTAGAGGCAACAGGGCGATGGTGATGGGAGATTTTAATTTTCCCAACATTGACTGGGATACACTTAATGTCAGAGGTCTGGATGGGGCAGAATTTGTAAGGAGTGTCCAGGAACATTTTCTAGAGCAGTATGTCAATAATCTAGTGAGAAAAAGGGCCATTTTGGACCTGGTGTTGGGGCATGAGCAAGGTCAGGTGTTAGAAGTTGCAGTGGGGATTTCTTTGGGAATAGTGACCACAATTCTGTAAGTTTTAGAATACTCATAGACAAAGATGAGAGTGGTCCTGAGGGAAGAGTACTAAACTGGGCTAAGGCCAATTATATCAAAATTTGGCAGGAGCTGGGAAATGTGGATTGGGAGCAACTATTTGAAGGGAAGTCCACATTTGATATGAGGGAGGCTTTCAAATACAGGTTGAAGGTAGTGCACGATAGGTATGTCCCTTTGAAAACAAGGGATAGGAAAGGCAAGATTTGTGAACTGTGGATGACAGAAGAAATCGTGCGCCTAGCCAAGAGAAAAAGGAAAGCGTATATAAAGTCCAGGCAGCCAAGAACAGAACAGGCCTTGGAGGAATATTGGGAGAGTAGGATCAATCTTAAATGAGGAATCAAGTGGGCGAAAAAAGGTCATGAAATAACTTTAGCAAGCAGAATTAAGGAGAATCCCAAGGCCTTTTAGAGTCATAGAGATGTACAGCATGGAAACAGACCCTTCGGTCCAACCTGTCCACGCTGACCAGATATCCCAACCCAATCTAGACCCACCTGCCAGCGCCCATATCCCTCCAAACCCTTCCTATTCATATACCCATCCAAATGCCTCCTAAATGTTGCAATTGTACCAGCCTCTACCACATCCTCTGGCAGCTCATTCCATACACGTACTACCCTCTGCGTGAAAACGTTGCCTCTTAGGTCTCTTTTATATCTTTCTCCTCTCACCCTAAACCTATGCCCTGTAGTTCTGAACACCCAGATCCCAGGGAAAAGACTTTGTCTATTTATCTTATCCATGCCCCTCATAATTCTGTAAACCTCTATAAGGTCACCCCTCAGCCTCCGACACTCCAGGGAAAACAGCCCTAGCCTGTTTAGCCTCTCCCTATAGCTCAAATCCTTCAACCCTGGCAACATCCTTGTAAATCTTTTCTGAACCCTTTCAAGTTTAACAACATCTTTCCGACAGGAAGGAGACCAGAATTGCACGTAATATTCCAACAATGTCCTGTACAGCCGCAACATGACTTCCCAATTCCTGTACTCAGTACTCTGACCAATAAAGGAAAGCATACCAAACGCCTTCTTCACTATCCTATCTATCTGCGACTCCACTTTCAAGGAGCTATGAACCTGCACTCCAAGGTCTCTTTGTTCAGCAACACTCCCTCGGACCTTACCATTAAGTTTATAAGTCCTGCTAAGATTTGTTTTACCAAAATGCAGCACCTCGCATTTATCTGAATTAAACTCCATCTGCCACTTCTCAGCTCATTGGCCCATCTGGACCAGATCCTGTTGTAATCTGAGGTAACCCTCCTCACTGTCCACAACACCTCCAATTTTGGTGTCATCTGCAAACTTACTAATTGTATCTCTTATGCTCGAATCCAAATCATTTATGTAAATGACAAAAAGTAGAGGACCCAGCACGATCCTTGTGGCACTCCACTGGTCACAGGCCTCCAGTCTGAAAAACTACGCTCCACCACCACCCTCTGCCTTCTACCTTTGAGCCAGTTCTGTATCCAAATGGCTAGTTCTCCCTTTATTCCATGAGATCTAACCTTGCTAATCAGTCTCCCATGGGGAACCTTATCAAACGCCTTACTGAAGTCCATATCGATCACATCTACTACTCTGCCATCATCAATCTTCTTTGTTACTTCTAGGGTAACTAGAGAAAGGATTGGTCCACTAAAGGATAAGGAAGGAAGGTTGTGTGTCAAACCTGAGAAAATCGGTGAGATTCTCAATGATTACTTTGCATCAGTGTTCACTGAGGAGAGGGACATGATGAATTTTGAAATTAGAGTTAGAAGTTTGTTTACTCTGGATCACGTTGACGTAAGGAGGGAGGATGTATTGGGTAGGGTAAAGGATATTAAGGTGGACAAATCCCCAGGACCGGATAGTATCTATCCCAGGTTGCTGAGGGAGGTGAGAGAGGATTTAGCTGGGGCCCTGACAGATATCTTTGTTGCATCCTTAAACACAGGTGAAGTGCCAGAGGACTGGAGGGTACCTAATGTTTTCTCCATGTTCAAGAAGGGTAGTAGGGATATTCCAGGTAACGACAGACCAGTGAACCTGACATCAGTGGTGGGAAAGTTGCTAGAGAAGTACTGAGGGATATATTCTATTTATATTTGGAAGTGAATGGGCTTATCAGTGATAGGCAACATGGTTTTGTTAAGGTTCCCCATGGTAAGCTAATGGAGAAAGTGAAGTCACATGGTGTGCACGATGTTCTAGCTAGATCGATAAAGAACTGGTTGAGCAATAAGAGACAGAGAGTAGTAGTTGAAGTGAGTCTTGAAATGGAGAAAGGTGACCAGTGGTGTTTCCCAGGGATTAGTGCTGGGGCCAGTGTTGTTTGTGATATATATAAATGATCTGGAAGAGGGCATTAGTGGTCTGGTCAGTAAGTTTGCAGATGACACAAAGATTGGTGGAGTAGCAGAAAGCATAGGGGACTGTCAAAGAATACATGAGAAGATAGAGAGACTGTAGAGTTGGGTGGAGAAGTGGCAGATGGAGTTCAATCTGGGCAAATGTGAGGTGATGCATTTTGGAAGGTCTAATTCTAGAGCGAACTATACTGTAAACAGAAGAGCCTTGGGAAGTTGATGAGCAGAGAGGTCTGATAGTTCAGGTCCATTGTACATTGAAGGTGGCTGCACAGGTGAAAAGAGTGGTCAATAAGGCATATGATATGCTTGCCTTCATCGGGTGGGGTATTGAGTATAAGATCTGGCAGGTTATATTAAAATTGTAAAAAACTTTGGTTCAACCACATTTAGAATACTGTGTACAGTTCTGGTTGTCACATTACCAAAGGGATGTGGACGCTTTGGAGAGGGTGCAGAGAAGGTTTATGAGAATGTTGCCTGGGAGGGGAGGTGCGAGCTATGAAGAGAGGTTGAGTAGGTTAGGACTGTTTTCATTAGGAAAAAAGGAGATTGAAGGGGACCTGATTGAGGTCTACAAAATCATGAATGGTATAGACAGGGTGGATAAGCTTTTTCCCAGGGTGAGGGATTCAGTAATGAGGGTTTACATGTTCAAGGTGAGAGGAGAAAAGTTTAAGGGGGATACATTTGGAAAGTTTATACTGAGGGTGATTGGTGCCTGGAACACATTGCCAACAGAGGTAGTAGAGGCAGGCATGTTAAGATTCATTTAAGGTGCATCTGGACAGATGCATGAGTAGGTGGGGAGCAGAGGGATACAGATCCTTAGGAATTGGACGATAGGTTTAGACAGTGGCTTTGGATCAGCACAGACGGAGGGCTGAAGGGCATGTTCCTGGGCTATAAATTTTTTTTGTTCTTTGTTCTTTGATAAAATTAGAAGTTGTAAAAACACTTCCTAACCTCGATATGCAAACCTTACATTTTTAATGTTAGCATTTTTTATGGCATTTTGATAAAATATTCATAATGCATAGCATTGGGAACAATGTTTGCATTTATAGGATATGTTTGATATCGAAAAATGTCTTAGTACTTCACAGAAACGTACAGAAATAAAGCAAAGAGATAATAACAAGGGTAATTAAAATATTGATCAAACTAATGAGATTCTGGGGCATGTTAAAGGAAGAAACTTCAACACATTACAGATTTACTCAAAACATGGACAAAACAGAGATGAGAAGAGCATTACAAGGGTCAATGGGAATCAGGGGAAAGCTCTCCTCTATTTGGAGTTATATCAAGCACAAAGGAAACGGTTGCGGTTGTTGGAAATTGATCATCTCAGCTGTAGGATGAGGTGCGGTCTTGTTGAGCCAACTGGCCTGTTTCCATGCTGGAGAGATTCCATGAATTCTATGTTCAATAAAATTACCATCACTGAATTCCCTGCTATCCATTGTTTATCATTGGCCAGAAACTGAATGGGACTAGTCACATACTGTGGCTCTGAGAGCAGATCGGGGCAGGGAAGTCTCCAGTAACTCACCTCCTCACTCTTGATGCCTGCCTACCTTATACAAGGTCAAAAAATGTGGCGCTGGAAAAACACAGCAGATCAGGCAGCATCCGAGGAGTTTAAACCCTTCATTAGGAATGTGAGTCAATCTCATCTCAGTCTTAGGCGCTTGCATCTTCAGCTGCTTCATCAATGACCTTGCCTCCATCATAATAGGGATGTTCACCATTTATGACTTGTCAGATACTGAAGGAGTCCGTGTCCAAATACAGCAAAATCCTGACAAATTTCTGACTCAGACTGACAAGCGTCAAGTAACATTTGTGCCACACAAGTGTCAAGCAATAACTATTTCTAACGCAGGAGATTCTGACCAGCCCCCATGATGGGTGGCATGTTAAGTCTGTGGTCAGCAATGCTGCCTCACAGCACCAGGGACTCAAATTCAATTCCAGCCTTGCATGACTGTCTGTGTGGAGTTTGCGCATTCTTCCCGTGTCTGCGTGGGTTTCCTCCGGGTGCTCTGGTTTCCTCCCACAGTCTTAAGATGTGCAGGTTAGGTGGATTGGCCATGGGAAGTGCAGGGTTTCAGGGATAGGTTGGGGGATGAGTCTGGTTGGGATGCTCTTCGGAGAGTCAGTGTAGACTTGTTGAGCCGAATGGCCTGTTTCCATGCTGGAGGATTCTGTGAATTCTATGTTAAACAAAATTACCAGGACTGAATTCCCTGTTAGGAGAAAGTGAGGACTGCAGATGCTGGAGTACCAGAGTTGAAAAATGTGGTGCTAGAAAAACACAGCAGGCCAGGCAGCATCCGAGGAGTAGGAGAATTGACGTTTCAGGCATAAGCACTTCTTCAGGAATGAGGCTGGTGTGCCAAGCGGGCTGAGAGAAAGGGTGGGGGAGGGAATTTGGGGGACGAGCGCTGGGAATACGATAGGTGGAAGGAGGTGAGGGTGATACGCCG
>NC_057715.1:97090344-97117849 GCF_004010195.1 Chiloscyllium plagiosum | reverse complement strand
CATCAGCGGAAACGTGTTTCCTGCCTCCAGAGTGTCCAATCCTTTAATAATCTTATATGTCTCAATCATATCCTCTCTCAGTCTTCTAAACTCAAGGGTATACAAGCCCAGTCGCTCCAGTCTTTCAGTGTAAGGTAATTCCAGGAATTGACCTCGTGAACCTACGCTGCACTCCCTCAATAGCCAGAGTGCTGATAGGGGTGGAGAGGGAAATATATCCCTGGTGGTGGGGTCTGTCTGGAGGTGGCGGAAATGACGGAGGATGATACGATGGTTGGTAGGGTGGAAGGTGAGGACCAGTGGGGTTCTGTCCTGGTGGCGATTGGAGGGGCGGGGTTCAAGGGCGGAGGTGCGGGAAGTGGAGGAGATGTGGTGGAGAGTGTCGTCGACCACGTCAGAGGGGAAATTGCGGTCTTTGAAGAAGGAGGCCATTTGAGTTGTTCGGTAGTGGAATTGGTCCTCCTGGGAGCAGATGCGGCGGAGGCGGAGGAATTGGGAATATGGGATGGCGTTTTTACAGGGGGCAGGGTGGGAGCTACCTAGATTACACCTCCTCCCATTCCTTAAAAAGGGCTTATGCCTGAAATGTCAATTCTCCTGCTCCTCGGATGCTGCCTGGCCTGCTGTGTTTTTCCAGCACCACATTTTTCAACTCTGAATTCCCTGTTACCCAATGTTTATAGCTGGCCAGAAACTGAATGGGACTAGTCACATAAATACTGTGGCTCTGAGAGCAGGTCAGGGCCGAGGAAGCCTGCAATGAGTAACTCCTCACTCCTTGAAGCCAGCCCACCTGATACAAGGGACAGTCACGGATACAGAATTCTCTGTTTGCCTGAAAGGATGCAGCTTGAACAAACTCAAGAAAGTCTATGCCATCCAGGACAAAGCACGACACATGGGTTACACCACAACTACCACCTTCAAGAATCACTGGCACATGGTGGCAGCATTGTATACCATCTACAAAATGCAATGTTGTAGCTCACCACAGATCCTTTGGCAGTATCATCCAAACCTGCAAACTCTGACACCATGAAGGTAAGGATAGCAGATATGTGAGAGTACCACCACCTGCAATTCAGGTCGAAGTCACGTAACAGCCTGACTAGGAACCATATTGCTGTTCCTTCACCATTGCTGGATCAAAATCCTGGAACCCCCATTCTAATAGCATTGTTGATATACATATGCTCCAACATTGCAGTGCTTCAAGCTCGCCACCACCATCTCCAGGTAATTAGGAATGGAAAATAAATGCTGGCCCAGAAAGCGCAGCCCATGTATTATGAGCAAACAAAAAAACCCCAAAGACGATGCTTGGCACGCGGAAACAACAATACAAATAAAAACTTAAGAACTGGTTCAATTTTTCTTTGAAGAACAGAAGTTATGTTGTGATATAATAGGTGCTGTATTAGACATTAAACAATTCTATGAAAGAATGGTGAGGAGGAAATAGCTAATTTCCAGTAGCAGAGGGACCAAGAATAAGGCACAATTGTTACAACATTAAGTGATTTAGGAGATGGCAAAAGAAATGTTTTTCTGTAGAAATCTGAGTAGTCTATGTAGTCTCCTGGGCTGTGTTGGTGGGAAAGGAATTTTCCAGCACACAGTTTCTTCCCATATTGGCCCCAGGATCTTTCAGTTTTGTTCTGCCCTTCCCGAGAGATTAATGGTTGTGTATATGGAAGTGAGGGAAGAAATCTTTCGTCATGGTTGTCCACACAAGTGTTTGACAGATTCAGTGAATTACCTGGTTTTTTTCTTGCCCACTTGTTGTTATGATTCACTTTCAGGTTACATGTTTAATGCACGAACTATCAATATTCAATACTGGATTATTTCAGGGGAATAATATAAATATATTTGCAGGGAGGAGGGAACAGGATCAATAGATCCATTTTCATGTTGCAATTGCCATATATTTCCATAAGTTGAAAAGGTAAATTTGATTGCATTACTTTACATTTCTGATTAAAAAATGTAACTTTTAAAATTCATTCATGGGATGACTGCATCACTGGATAGACCAGCATTTATTGCCCGTTCCTAATTGCCCACAGGGCAGTTAAGAGTCAACCAAATTGCTGTGGGTCCAGAGTCACATGTAGGCCAGACCAGGTAAGGATGACAGCTTCCTTCCCTAAAGGACATCAGTGAACCAGATGCATTTTTCCTGATAATCAACAATGGATTTGTGGTCATCATTTGACTCTTAATTTGAGGTTTTTATTGAATTCAAGTTTCACCATCTCCTGTGGTAGGATTCAAACCCAGGTCCCTGGAACATTACCCGCGTCTCTGGCTTAACAGTCCAGTGATTGTGTCACTAGGCCATTCCCTCCCCTTCACATTATGAAATTATAAACAATAGGAATCAAGGAATCAAAAGGCATATAGCTCTGTTCTCTGTTGTAGGACTATCAGTATAGTTCCCAGCCTGAAATTATACCCTTAAGCAGTGTATGACATTTTATTTAAGTTAATTTGTTGTCCATTTAAAATTTGTCAAGGATACCACTATCTTAAACTCACGTTGCAACACTTTACGCAGAAATCTATCTGAAGTGTTTGAAAACTTTGAGCACCCATTGTCAGACCAGCAAGATGTGTAAGGTAAAAAACTTATTCTAAATATTATTATTCTAAAGGATGTGTGAAAGCAGAGAGACCTTGGCGTATTTGTGCACAGGTCATTAAAGCTGGCAGGACAGGTACAGAGTGATGGTCATGAAGCATACAGTATTCTAGGATTCATTAACAAGGACTTGGAGAACAGGAGCAGAAAGATTATGCTGAATTTATATAAGACACTGGTTTGACCTCAACTGGAATATTGTGTGTGGTCCTCAGGGTCACTTTAGGAAGTATGCAAATGCATTAAAGTGCAGAAGAGGTGAATGAGAATGATTCCAATGCTGGGAAACTTCAGTTATGAGAACAGGTTGGAGAAGATGAACCTATTTTCCATGAGGGGAGAAAGCAGAGGCAGAGATTTGAAAGGTCTGGATTGAATAGATCAGAAAAAAACTGTTCCTATTTGGAAAAGGATCGGGAACCAGATTACAGTTTTGAAGCATTTTGTAAAAGAAGTAAATACAGTGTGAGAATTTATTTTTTCACACATTCAGTGGTCTGGATCTGAAACACACTACCTGGAAGTGTGGTGAAGGCAGGTTCAATTGAGGCATTCAAGAGGATATGAGGTGATTACTTAAATAGAAACAATATTCAGAATTATGGGGAAAAGGCAAGGTTTGGCACTTTGTCAAAATGCTCAGACAGCCAGTGCAGACATGAAGGCCTGAATGGTCACCTTCTGCATCATAACAATTCTGTGTTTCTTTGACAGACTGCACGAACTTTGAACTTTCTCAGATTTCTATTTTCAGTAGATAGTCTCTTAGATCATTCCTGATGATTAATGGCAATTTTTTAAAAAAATGAAGCAGACCTATTGTCCAAGTTTGTTTGCTGGGCCTTTTCTTTGAAGATTATTATTGTGTTTGCTTGTTTCCAATACAATGGAGTCTGTTGTGTTTAGTTGCTGTGATCTTGGTCGTCACCAGCGCAGTACTTTGATTTGAAACCCAAAATCAGGTATTTAGTAAAAGAGTGAAGTTAAAGATTCATTGTATCCTCACCCGTGTACAACATACTACACATAACAATGTTAAAGATATTAAAAGTACAATGACACTTACCTATTCTCTAATTTCCTTCTGTACTCATTTGACTAACACTCCCAAAACTCAACGACACCAACTAAAAATTATAACATGAAACACTTGGTTAGAGTGCTACTTTTAAATTTCATATAAGAATTGAGATTCCTTTGTAAATTCAGAGCTCAGAACTTAGGAAACTGACAGTATGGTTACCAATTGTGAGCATTTAAAATTGGTGATTTTCAACAGGTCAGAATTAGAGAAGCACAGAGATTTCATTGGATTCCACAACCCAAGAAGATTAAAAAGGAAGGAAGTTAATTGTCAGTTTCAACCACTTTATGTCCTTGAGTTCTCCTTCTTTCTTTGACCCTCTAACAATTATAATACCAGAACAATATCTCCCCTACATTGGAAACATGTGTATGCATAGATATGTCACTTCTATTTCCCTTTTCTATTTACATTTCTTGACAGTTCCTGCCTTTTCTCAGATATTTGCCTCCCCTTTATCCAGACAGTTTTATCATCTATTTAACCTTACATTGTCATGACCTTTCTAGAATCATGCTTGTATGGTCCAAAGTTACAAGCTTTGCTCTATTTTTATTTGATTTGCATATTAATTTTGTTCTCAAATGAAATTTTTGTGGACATTGTCCCTCAATTTGTTTTAAGGTTTCCCTTGTTTCCTGGGCATTTGCTTCTTTTGAAGTTGTATATCTGGGCAATGGTTTGTTATATTGGTTTGTCCCAGATGTTGTCACATTTAATCATATTCTACTTGCATTTTCCAAGAGAGGCACTAATTCTATTCCCAGAATCTGGGTCACTTACCATTATCAAACTGAAATGTGAGTTGCCTCTCATGGCATGCCTGACATACTGGGTCAGAATGAAGCCATGCATTACATTTACTATCTCACTTGGGTATTCTCAATATATATTAGCTGGTTCAAATTCCCTATTATCATGTTTTTTTTTTCGTTTCCACATAGATTTCTCATCTCTTCATAGAGTAGCCTGTCCTTTTTTTTTCTTTTGACGTTGTAGTCTATCAAATTCCCAGTTCTCCTTTCTCTCTATAAATTATGTATTTTGAGCCAGAGTAGTTTGTAGGATAGCATATTCTGTACCATTGTGTTTTCTTCATCTTCCCAGTGTCGCTAATAGAGTGGTCACTACTGCTTCATCAACAGCAATTTGAATTTTTATACCACCCAAATTATAGAAAAATGTCTGAATACACTTTGCAAACACAATGAAAACATCTTTTGGTGCCTATCTATTTTTCTTGCATATTAGTTTTTAGTCATTTTTGTTCAATGGTGGCATCTTACCTGAGCATGAAAGTTGTTTTTTAGCTGCTTTCAAGCACTGAAGTACATTAACTGGTACAATACTTTAGTACCGAGGGAATGATGTGTTGCTATAATGCACTGTTTTTGAATGAGATTTTTATAATCCATTGAAGAGGGATCAGAAAAGGTTTATCAGGATCTTGTCAGGAATGGAGGGTTTGAGTTATGAAAATAGGTTGAATAGGCTGGGACTTTTTTCACTGGAGCATAAGAGGTTGGCAGGTGACCTTACAGATGGATTTATAAAACCATGAGGGGAATAGATAAGGCAAGGGTCTTTTCTCTTGTTGGGAGAGTTCCACTCTAGGAGGCATACTTTTAAAGTGAGAGGACAAAGATTTAAAAAGGACATGAGGAGCAACTTTTTGCACAGAGTAGTTTGTGTGTGGAACAAACTACCAGGAAAGGTGATGGATGCACATACGGTTATAACATTTAAAAGACATTTGGATAAATACATGAATAGAAAATGTTTGGAGAGATATGGGTCAAATGCAGCCAAGTGTGACTAGTTTAGTTTGGGAATATGGTTGACATGGACACAAAACAGGGGTACAGTTCTCAAGGGGGTGCAGGAGCAGAGGGACTTGGGCGTGTATGTGCACAGATCTCCTGGATTGTCTTTTCAGTGTGAAATTCACTTATGGTTGTAACGCATCTGAAAGGAATATGTCAGGATTTCTAGTAGCAATTCTGTCTTAAATTAGTTCTGGTTTTAAATCTCCAGTCTGAGAAAGTACAAAGGTCATTAATAAGGTTGTCCTTTGGAAGGTGTGATCTTCTATTAAATCTTGTTCTCTTCATCATATGATTAATGCTTAAAGTAATTGCCAAATGTTCTTACAGTATTGTTAAAGGTATTTGTCTCTACTCGTATGTTATACCATTTAAAATTATGAATTATGATTTAGCTTACAGAATATAGAAATGTTTCTGATCTGGGCTTTCTCTATAGTTCTGAAGCAATTCTTTGTCTCAAAAATTGTCTTTTTCACACGTTCGGGTTTAATTCCATGTCTGTAGTATTTGTGATCTTAAATTTATTTGGAGGCTAATAGTTTTCAGCATTGTCTCTTATTTAAATTATCTACTTGAAAGCTGTTACAGGATTTAATATTCTTTTATACATATAACAGATTTTGTGGATCAGTGTGTTAGATTACCACTTCAATGATAATAAATGCTGAGTTTCCTTCGGCAAACTTTTAAAATATTATAATTTCAAGAAAAGGGATAATAGAGATGAATTGTTAACAAAGCTTTTTCATGAAGACGTTTGTTGTTTTAATGTACTTTAATATGCATCATCTTATTTTCCTTCATAGAAATTTTGTTTAATTTCTGTGAATCAAAGTGGAAAAGTTTTGAAATGTGTCAGAATGGTTTTTGCATTCAACTATTTAACAAATGTTAATGTTTTAAAGTGGTATCCATACAATATGTTGAAATTCTGTTTTTTATTTCTCCTAGATAGGTGAAAGAATTGTAAATGCGCATTGCATAATTAGATTTTGCCCTTTTTAATAATATAGATAATTCATATGCTTTCTGCTTCTTCTCTGTGAGATTTGAACTTGTTTAAACTCTTAAAAAATGCTGCCCTTTGTTGCATCTTTAAGACTACTTTCTGTTGCTGAACAAGATACTTTTCATTTCAAAATGTTGATTTTTACTAATAAAAGCAAAATATTATGGAAACAATCACAAAAAAATGTTGGAGAAACTCAGCAGGTCCGGCAGCATCTGTGGAGAAAGAAACACAGTTAAAATTTCAGACTACAGTAAGACTCTTTTTCACTACTGAAAGGACTGTGGAGTTTCTTTGAACTATACCACTGATTAAACAATTTCCTTAATGAGTGAGTTTTGTTGCAAAGATTTTTCCTGACAACATTAAACTATCATAATGATGCTCATTTACTATATACAGTGTTATAACATTTCTTTAGATACTCACCCTAGAATTTTTAATTAAATGTAATAATTTTTACCTTCTAAGGGATTTAACTTACACAGTGTGTCTGATACAATGCCTCTTCTTCCTCAGGCAACTCAGAAAATTTGGCATGTCCATAAGGACGCTCACCAACTTCCACAGATGCACAATTGAAACCATACTGTCCAAGTGCATTACGGCCTGGTACAGCAACTGCTCTGGCCAGTATCATAGGAAACCACAGGGGGTGATGTGCACAGCCCAGGTCATCATGGGAGCCATCCTTCCATCCACAGATTCCATTTACATGGCTCGTTGCCATGGAAAGGCTGCCAATACCATCAAAGACTCTTCGCACCCCAGTAATGATCTCCTACAATCTCTTCCATCAGTCAGAAGTTATAGAAGTCTGAACATGTGCACCAGTAGGTTCAGAGACAACTTCTTCCCGGACATTATTAGACTATTGAATAGACTCTTTAGCTTCAAATAATGCTGATCTTGCTAACATTGATCTCTCTTGTACGTCCTGTGCAATGTTACCTGAATGCCTCTGTGTAAATCTTTTGTTCTTTACAATCTTGCTTATTATGATCTGCCTGTATTGCTTGTAAACAAAGCTTCGGTATACATGGCAATAAATAAATCAAATCAAATATTCACTGCCTTAAACTATGTTTATCATTTAAAGCTTTACCCTTGTGGGTCTTGTGAGACTACATGGTGTTCACAATTTTTAAAAACTATTTCTAGCTGTTTTTGAACTTCTGTAGGCAACGTCTGTATTGTTATTGCTTCTGCCATCTTCTTTAACTGCTGGCTCACTGGCCCTGGGTGCTTTCTATTTAAAGATACACTCTTCGTTTTCTTACTGAATCTTTTCTTCTTCTTTCTTCTCCTTGAATGGTTGTGCCTTCTGCAGAACTGAAGATTTGTTCACAAGTGCACCAATGCTTGCATCATATATGAGGCCCACCTCCTGCTAACATGGCAAGTTTCAGTAGCCAGCTCTGCTGGCATGGTGTCTATTGAGGATTTGTCTATCAGAATCATCTGGGGGTTAATGCTGTCAAGGTTTGGGTGGCTGACAGTGAGTGAGGGAAGATGTTGCAGGCAACAATGAGAGTGGGAGAGCAGGAGGCTTGGTGGAAGGTTGGCACTGTAGCACAGATAGAATGAGGGTGAAGTATCAATGAGAAGATGGTGGTACTTATACTGGTGGGACAAAGAAGAGTCATTGTCTTCTTATATTGATGTGTTCGAAATGGTTGACACTATACTGACCCAAATGATAACTTGGACTAGACTGACAATGTCCTGCTTGTCAACTACCCCATTCAGCAGGACCTGCCTGCAAAGAGAAGCACCATTTCCTATTGTCCTACATATCCAGGGCCAATGTTAGTAACCGTGGAGTGCAGCTCCGACTGACAATATTTGAATCTTGCAAAATGGGCTTTTAAAGATGGCACTGGCATCAGAGGTGCTGGTCAGTTCCAGTTCATCAGGTGATTGGCATGTTGTTCTGGGAATGGCGGGTGGTAAGGTAGGGCTTGAATTAGATGAGAGCTATGCCATAAAGATTGGTCTGTCAGTTAATAAGCTGTGTTTATTAAGATAGGTTGAGAGAAGTTGCTAAAATTCATGACAAAAAAAACCTGCAAAAAACTCAAGGCAACGTGCACTTAGCCAAAATATTTAAGATTCAGCCGTATATGTAGTTTAGCTTTCGAATGAAAAGATTCATCAATTGTTTTTTTAAATAAATAACCATGTGGTTAACACTTAATAGTCCCCTGGAATGGCCTAGAAAGCTAATAAGATCATAGATTTAATAAATGACAGCCTTGCCAATAATGCCCACATCACATGCAAGAATTATTAAAAGTGCTATTGGTTTATTGTGGAAACAAAACATATTTGGCAAAGGTGTAAAGCTAATCATGACATGTTGTTATATGAGAGCTAAAGTATCTACCCATGTCAATACCCTAAAACACACACGTAACACATTCCCGTTCACACCAGGAAAAGGGAAATATAGATTTCTCTTAGAAGCGAATCATTTTGAAAAAAAAATTCAATTGTTCAATTATGGTTAATTCTTTAAGGAAAAGAGGAAAGAATTTGAGATGCTCAGACAGCCATCGATCTCATGTTCTGGAACAAAAACAGGAATATCGTTGAACACATGCAGTTACCTCTGGAGATCTTTGAAGATGCAATTATTCAGGAAATATCGATTAAAATCTTTCAGAGACTTCTATTGCGAGAGCAGCTGGACTAGTGCTCCAGGTATTACATGGGACACAAACACGGATTCTTTTTCAGAAGCAGTTAAAAATCACACAACACGAGGTTGTAGACAACGGGTTTATTTGGAAGCAGTAGCCTTCCGCGTGATGCTCTTTCTTCAGGTGGTTGTGCAAGTGTCAAGCAAATAAAATGATATACTTAACAAACAAGAACTGAACAAAGTTTGTTAAATATACCATTTACTTGCATGACACTGTAATCTTTTGCTATAAATTCTGTGTCTTATGGTCCTGCTTCACTATCACCTGATGAAGAAGCAGCGCTCTGAAAGCTAGTGCTTCCAATTAAACCTGTTGGACTATAACCTGGTGTTGTGTGATTTTTAACTTTGTCCACCCCAGTCCAACATTGGCTTCTCCACATCATTTTCAGAAGCAAAGAGTTAAACTGGGAAGCTCCCTTCCTTCAACACAACTACTCCACAATCTTCAAAGCCAAAGCTGCAATATGGCAGTCATAAACATTCAGTTTCTCTACAGTAAACATGTGACGACCAAGAAATGCCTCATTAAAAAAAAGTCCAATGCCCTCCATGTCTTTTTCAAACCTCTCTTCTTTCACCTTAAAAATTGAGAATTTGTGTTTGAAAAATTGTAGATACCTATATATTTTCAAAGGGATCAATTAAAGGGCATTGGACTTTTTTTTAATGAGGCATTTATATAAGTCTGGTTATATAAGTCCAAGTTGCTGATACCAAAAGGAGTAGGATGCCCACATGATATCTTCAGCAGAACATGGTCTCAGTCTTGTTAAACAGAGTAGGTTCATTACGTCGTTCTTAATAGCTAGTTGTATTATACCTGAGATACGAGAGTCTTTTGTAAAATCTCAGACTATACTTAAGAGTAACTATACATCATTGTTTGCTTGCAACTTAGAACACTCATTATTTAGCTCATCCCATCAACTGTCCTTTATATCCTGATGAATGGAGTTTATCTCAATGTCAATTAACCCTTTTGGGGTGGCCCATTTCTGTATCATCTGCACACTTTGAAATGGGAAACATTGCACCTTTTTTGTGTTGTGTGGATGTCTAGTTTAGGTGCACTGGTCCTCTAAATTGATTTGTGTGGCTGTGCATGTGCAGCAACTTTCTTTTTATTCATTGGGCATTGCTGGCTGGGCCATCTTTATTTGCCCTGAGAAGGTGGTGGTGAGCTGCTTTCTTGAATCGCTGCAGTCCACTTGCTGTGGGTTGACCCACAATGCCAAGAGGGAGGGAATTCCAGGATTTTGACCCAACAACTGTGAAGGAATGGCAGTATATTTCCAAGTCAGGGTGGTTAGTGATTCGGAGGGGAACTTGCAGGTGGTGGTGTTCCTAAGTACCTGCTGCCCTTGTCCTTCTCGATAGAAGTGGTCGTGGATTTAGAAGGTGCTGCCTAAGGATCTTTGGTGAGTTTCTGTAGTGCATCTTGTAGATAGTGCAGACTGCTGCTACTGAGCGTCGGTGTTCGAGGGATTGAATGTTTGTAGATGTGGTGCCAATCAAACGAGTTGCTTTGACCTGGATGGTGTCAAGCTTTTTGAGTGTTGTTGGAACCGCACCCATCCAGGCAAGTGGAGAGTGTTCCATCACACTCCTGACTTGTGCCTTGTAGATGGTGGTAGACTTTGGGGTGTCAGGAGATGAGTTACTTGCCACAGTATCCTCGTCTCTGGTCTGCTCTTGTAGCCACTGTGTTTATGTGTTGAGTCCAGTTGGGTTTCTGGTCAGTGGTAACCCCAAGGATGTTGACAGTGGGGGATTCAGTGATGGTATTACCGTTGAATGTCAAGGAGCAGTGGTTAGAGTGTCTTTTATTGGTGACGGTCCTTGTCTGGCATTTGTGTGGTGCAAAGTTTACTTGCCACTTGTCGGCCCAAGCCTGGATATTGTCATTGTCTTATTGCATTTGAGCACAGACTGCTTCAGTATCTGAGGAGTTGTGAATGGTGCTGAACACAATGCAATCATCGGTGAACATCCCCACTTCTGACCTTGTGACAAAGGGAAAGTCATTGATGAAGCAGCTGAAGATTGTTGGGCCTAGGACACTACCCGGAGGGACGTGCGCAGAGATGTCCCGGAGCCGAGATTACTGATCCTCCACAACCACAACCATCTTCATTTGTGCCAGGTATGACTCTAACCAGCACAGCATTTGCCCCCTAATACCCATTGATTCCAGTTTTGCCAGGGCTCCTTGGATGCAATACTTGGTCAAATGTGGCCTTGATGTCAAGGGCTATCACTCTCACCTCACCTCTGAAATTCAGCTCTTTTATCCATGTTTGAACCAAGGCTGTAAGGAGACCAGGAGCTGAGTGACTCTGGCAAAACCCAAACTTAGCGTCACTGAACAGATTGTTGTTGAGCGAGTGTTGCTTGATAGCACTGTTGATGACCCCTTTCATCACTTTACTGATGATGGAAAGTAGACTGATTGAGCAGTAATTGGCTGGATTGGATTTGTCCTGCTTTTTGTGTACAGGACATACCGGGGCAATTTTTCACATTGTCAGGTAGATGTCAGGTAGATACTATTGAAAGAATGTTATCTGGGCCCACTGCCTTTGCAGTATCGAGTGCCTCCAGCCATTTTTTTATATCACGTGCAGTGAATCGAATTGGCTGGAGACTGGTATCTGTGATGCTGGGGACCACTCAAGGAGCCCAAAATGGATCATCCATTTGGCGCTTCTGACTGGAGATTGTTCTGAATGCATCAGCTTTATCTTTTGTACTGATGTGTTGTGTTCCTCCATCTTTGAGGATGGGAACATTTCTGGAATTGCCTCCTCCAGTGAGTTGTTTATTTGTCCACCACCATTCACCACTGGATGTGGAAGGACTGCAGAGCTGAGATCTGATCCGTTGGTTGTGGGATCGCTTAACTCTGTCTATCACTTGCTGTTTATGCCGTTTGGTACGCAAGTAATCCTGTTTGGTAGCTTCACCAGGTTGGCACCTCATTTTTAGGTATGCCTGATGCTGCTCCTGGCATGCTCTTCTGCACTCTCCATTGAATCATGGTTGATCCCCTGGCTTGATGGTAATGGTTGAGCGGGGGATATGCCAGGCCACGAGGTTGCAGCTTGTGCTGGAATACAATTCTGCTGCTGTTGATGGCCCACTGCGCCTCATGGATTTCCAGTGTTGAGCTGCTAGATCAGTTTGAAATCTGTCCCATTTAGCACAGTGGTAGTGCCACATAACATGATGGAGGTTGCTCTCAATGTGGAGGTTGGACTTCGTCTCCACAAAGACAGTGCGGTCGTATTTTTACCTATTCTGTCATGGATAGATGCTTCTGCAGCTGGCAGATTAGTAAGGATGAAGTCAAGCATGTCTTTTCCTCTTGTTGATTCCTTCACCACCTACTGCAGACTGAATTTATCAGTGAAATCCTTTAGGACCCAACCAGCCCAATCTGTAATGCTGCTGCCGAGCCACTCTTGGTGGTGGATATTGAAATCCCCCACCCAGAGTACATTTTGTGCCCTTGCCACCCTCAGAGCTTCCTCCAGGTGTCGTTCAACATGGAGGAGTACTGATTCATCAGCCGAAGGGAGACGGTACGTGGTAACCAGTAAGAGGTTTCCTTGCCCATGTTTAACCTAAAGCCATGAGACTTCATGGGGTCCGGAGTTGATGTCAACGATTCCCAGGGCAACTCCCTCCTAACTGTATACCACTGTGCTGCCAACTCTGATGGATCACTCCTGCTGGTGTGAGAGGAGCTATCCAGGGATAGTGATGGTGGTGTCTGGGGTGTTATCTGTAAGGTTGTATGTATTATTATGTTAGGTTGTTGCTTGACTAGTCTGTGAGACAGCTCTCCCAATTTCAGCACTAGCCCCCAGGCAAGAAGGACTTTGCATGGTCGACAGGACTGTTTGTGTTTTTGCTGTTGTCTTTTCTGGTTCCAAGGTCAATGCCAGGTGATCTATGAGGTTTCATTTCTTTGTTGTGGCTTTCTAGCGATTGATACAACTGACTGCTTTGCTAGACTATTTCTGAGGGCTGTTGAGAGTCAACCTCATTGCTGTGGCTGTGGAGTCACATGCAGGCCAGACCAGGTAAGGACAGCGGTTTCCTTCCCTAAAGGACATTAGTGAACCAGATGGGTTTTTCCAACAATTGACAATGGTTTCACGATCATCAGTCATAGAGTCATAGAGATGTACAGCACGGAAACAGACTCTTTGGTCCAATTTGTCCATGCCGACCAGATATCCCAATCTTATCTAGTCACATTTGCTAGCACTTGGCCCATATTCCTCCAAACTTATCCTATTCAGATACCCATCCAGATGCCTTTTAAATGTTGCAATTGTACCAACCTCCACCACTTACTCTGACAGCTCATTCCATATACGTACTACCCTCTGTGTGAAAACGTTGCCCCTGAGGTCTCCTTTACATCTTTCCCCTCTCACTCTAAACCTATGCCCTCTAGTTCTGGACACTCCCCCATCCCAGGGGAAAGACTTTGTCTATTTATCCTATTCATGCCCCTCATGATTTTATAAACCTCTATAATGTCACCCCTCAGCCTCCGACGCTGCAGGGAAAACAGCCCTAGCCTATTCAGCCTCTCCCTACAGCTCAAATCCTCCAACCCTGGCAACATCCTTGTAAATCTTTTCTGAACCCTTTCAAGTTTCACAACATCTTTCTGATAGGATGGAGACCAGATTTGCAAGCAATATTCCAACAGTGGCTCAACCAATGTCCTGTACAACCGCAACATGACTTCCCAACTCCTACAGTCAATATTCTGACCAATAAAGGAAAGCATACCAAATGCCTTCTTTACTATCCTATCTACCTGCAATTCCACTTTCAAAGAGCTATGAACCTGCATTCCAAGGTCTCTTTGTTCAGCAACACTCCCTAGGACCTTACCATTAAGTGTATAAGTCCTGCTAAGATTTGCTTTCCCAAAATGCAGCACCTCACATTTATCTAAATTAAACTCCCACCTGCCACTTCTTAGCCCATTGGCCCATCTGATCAACATCGTGTTGTAATCTGAGGTAACCCTCTTTGCTGTCCACTACACCCCAATTTTGGTGTCATCAGCAAACTTACTAACAATACCTCTGATGCTCACATCCAAATTATTTATATAAATGATGAAAAGTTGTGGACCCAGCACCGATCCCTGTGGCACTCCACTGGTCACAGGCCTCCAGTCTGAAAAACAACCTCCACCACCACCCTTTGTCTTCTACCTTTGAGCCAGTTCAGTATCCAAATGGAGAGTTCTCCCTTTGGATCGAGGAGATCTAACCTTGCTAACCAGTCTGTGTGTTTTTTTTCCAATGCTGATAGAAAATCTAAATTTACAATACCTACAGCCATTTATTTAAGGTATTTATGATTACAAAATGGATGGATAGATTAAAATAAATCATCCCTAGTAACTTTGACAAATTCCCTTCATACCTATAAAATATTACACCTCTTTAGACTATATATTATCCTGTACATCTTGAAAATTACTTGTGAAACATTGCTCACAGAACATTCTAGAATTCAGCTCTGATATCTCCTAGAAATTGGCTATTTTGACATTTTCCATAATTAATCCATTAACTCTATCCTCTTCCATTCTTGAAGTTTCTTCTAGAGGAAGCAAGTCAACCAGCCCAGGATATCCAAGAGAAATAGAACAAGGGGGGTGCCTACTTATTGGTGTTTGTGTTTGCCTCAATTCAACAGCCAAAATACAGGCAGTGCCAGTACTATCACCGATTACTCAGTGATTATCCTTATTTTGTTCATCCAGATCCCTCACATGGTCACTCAGAACTCAGGTATGTGTTAATGGATGTATCTGTAGTGATGTTCATCCAGTTTATTCGCACTTTCACTAGCAGCCCCACTTTTTCATCCCTTGAGGAGTTTAGAGCATGGACAAATAGCCTTAAGAACCAGACCAGTCAGGAGAGTTCAGAAACACTTTTACTGAATGGTAGGAGAAGAGTGGATCTCTCTCACACAAAACAATACATGCTAGTTCAATTAATAACTTTAAACCTGAAATGATTTTTTGCTAGCTGAAACTATTATGAATTAAAACAAGTGGATAGAGTTAGGACATAAATCAGTCATGATCTCATTGAATGATAGAACACATTCAAGGAAAGGAATGAGTGGCTTAGTCCTCTGCCTATGTCAAAATCATAAGGAGTTGAGACAGATTCTCTTGAGAGTAGGTAATGTTCCCATAGAATGCATACAAGCCTAAACTTTGTTTCACTCTGCACAGGTATTGCCAGACCTGAGCTTTTGTTTAAGATTTCCAGAATCTGCAGTTTTTTGTAAATGGAAGGATACTTTTCCCATTGGTGGATGTATTCATAGCCAGAGGGAAAACAATTTAATGTAATTGCAAAAGAAGCAATGGCAACATGAGGAAATGCTTTTTTATGGAGCAAGTGGCAAGGATCTGGAATTCAATGTCTGTGAGTGTGGTGGAGGCAATTTTAATCATGGAGTTCAAAAGAGAACAGGATAATTATCTGAAGAGAAGCGAAATGCCACAATTTGGGGAAAAGACAGGAAAATAGGATTATGAAATTACTTTTGCAGAGTCAACATAGGCACAGTGGTCAATAGCTTCTCTCCATGCTACAACGATGCTGGGAACGTGACTGTGTCCTTCTTGATATAAAATGCATTATGTGAACTAAATCACAAATGGTTGATTCTCCACCCCTCGACTCTTAAGATTCACGGATTGTCCTTTTCTCGTTCCACGTTTCCATTTTGCTCAATCTGTTCTCCCTGAGACCAAAGATAATGTATCATTAATAGATTTAGAATTTGCTTTCTCTGGCCAACTTTGAAACAAAGGCCTGGCAGAAGATGCGAGATAATGCTAAAGCTAAAAAAAAGAAAGCAATGAAGAAACAAAAAGAAATGTCTTATGAGATTGAATGCTGGAACACCCATCCCAAACCATCATTCCAAAGAACAAGGCAAGAGGATCCTTGAGTGACAGGCGACGTCATCCCGTGGGCGGGATGGTTACGTGGCGCTGCGCCTGTGCGCAGGACACTTGCCGATCAACCAAACCCCAGCGCCTGGGAGGGAGGCCCGTCCCACCCCCTCACCGCTGATTGGACTGATTACATCATGACGCTTAGTTATCCGCCTGTTGATTGGCCGTTCGGGCTGTCCATCAGGTCTCTCTCCGGGAACAGGAAAGTCTCTTCCGGCCATCAAGTGTAGGTTGTCGAGCAGCAGTTAGTATAGTAACCGTAGAGAGTCGACCTCAGTTTTTTTTCCCTGTGTGTCTGTGGATCAGTGATTGACGGTGCCCGTTGGGATAATTAACCAACTATATATAGATAAATAGATAGAGCCGGTAGGATTGTTCAGCGTTAAACCTACCACCGTTATATATCCTAAAACATTACATTCCAGCGGTGCTCGTAAAGGAGAAGCGAACAGACTTCTTTTTATATATATTTTAACTTATTTCTCTTCCGCGCGATGACTTCGGGAGGCGATTTCGGGAATCCGCTGAGGAAATTCAAGCTGGTTTTCCTGGGCGAACAGAGCGGTGAGTGGCGCCGGGTGTCGCGGTCGAAGGGGCTGCAGTCCCCCTCAGCATTCGGCGGGTAGATCGAAGGCTTGTTACCTCTGAGTGTCCCCCCTCCCCACCCCCACCGCCTCCTTTCTTTGGGGAAATAGGGCCGGAGAATCTCAGGGCAGAAAACAAAGCAAGAGCCCTTGTGTTTTTTTTTGTAATTCAATACGGCGTTAAAACCTCTTTTTCAAAACCAAAAATGTTTGATTAGGCATATTTTTTAAAACAAACACCCCCGCATTTTTGATCGTCCTTTTACATGATGGCATTTTGACCTGCATAATTGTATTTATTTGATGCTTCGCCGTCAAATTCACTTTTTTTCTCTTGTTCATTAAGAACATCAATGTGGTGGCTGCTACGGAAATATTCAATCAACTTGTCTTGCTATAATATATAAATCCAGTCGGATTCATCCGCATTTTGCTGCTGTGTTGCTGTGCACCAAGTCAGCTATTGACTAATTCTTGTTTACACAATAGGGGCGTTTTTTTAAAAAAAGGCAAATTGGCTTGGTCATAATTGTCCAACAGCAGTGCATTGCTAAAGTCTTTGTGTAACTGATTCTGCCCTGGAGGGTTGAACATTGGAGATATCTTCTACATATCTCCAATATTCTATTAAATATCTTCTAGAACTAAAATTGTACTGATGGTACATTGAAATCTGGCCTACGTACTGGTGTAGGTTATTTTTGATATTCAAGCAACCGCACCTTATTTTTCTTTTGTCTAAACCTAAAGTGAGCGATCTCTTAATTTTCCTGTAAATTAAACTGGCAGATTTTTGTAAATATTGAATTATGTAATGATTTCATTGAAAATTGCTCCAGCCACTGCTGATTCGCATTTTATCAGCGCACGAAACGGGCAAAGCTTTCATTGATAAAGGTATATATTTTATTGCGAAACAGGATTATGCAGTAACGTAACCCCATATTAAGTATGTAGATTAACTAGGAAGTAAATGTTGCATTTGATATGAAATCTCAATATATAGGTTTCCGAAATACGATTTGCAGCTCTTAAAATGATTTGATTTCAATAAAGGTAATATGGAAATGGCTTATTGATTTGCTCGTAGACCTCACCACGGTTTAATTTTGATTAAACGACCTCCTAGATTTTGCAAACATATGTTGCTGTCAAACGAAGTTGAGTAAGAACAATTTTGTATATTTAAGCCATGGCCTTTTTGAATGAATCACCCTTCCGATCGTTATTCTGCAGAATAATCGTCATGAATGTCTAGATATAAAATCGTTATATATCGTTCAGTTGTTTTAAATGAGGCTTTTATAGTCAGTGTGTAGCAATCCTAAACTGAAATGTTGATCATTAATGTTTTGCAAATTGTCCTTTACACAAGCTTTTAATGCTTCTATGATACAATGCTGAAAGCCTAGAACGTTCACGGGTTACTTTGATTAAAAGAGCCCAGCTAACTGAAATCTGGGCGTGGTGAGCTAGTCTCCATCATTCATAGCACAGAATACACTAGCGCAGGTGGATATTTTATTGCTTTCAGAACTAAAACTAATATTGTACATTTAATGTGCTGTCGATTTTGTGTATTCTAGAATAGGATGGAAGTATTTCATATTAGGAAAATTTTGAAGCAGTTGCCATTTTATTAAAAATAGGTAATTTTTGTGAAGATCAACACATCACAATAATTATTCTATTTAATTGGAGGATTTCAGGAATAGCCGTGTTTAATTACAGTAATTGATCCACTTTATTTACCTGTTGTACATTAAGAAATGCTTGGCATTCCAGGTACTTGGGGGTTAACTTGTTTTGGCTAAGTTGCATTTGAATAAAAAGCTTAAGTCTAATCTTTCTGAATTTTTACTTTTCACACAGATCACAAAATCATTTGTGAAGTCTAAAGGGGGGAAACACAAGTAGTTGAGGTGTCTTTACCTCAACAATTTGGCCTCATCTGATGGCAGTTTCACTTGATTTGTGTTGTTAAAACTACTTTTTTTTGAAATATCAAGCTGCTTTTCTGTGAATGCAGTAGGTTGGCACACAACCCTTTGCCTGCAGTTGCAAACTGAAATACAGTGCAGTTAGCCTGTATATGACAGAGCCAATTTAAAAAAATGAATCTTCATGCTGAGTCCATTTTGTGCATGGTCGGTGCATTGTTGCTTTCTTCTGAGCCAATAACCAATCACCTTTTTGTCCCATGTTTGGAATTAGGGAGCAAAATTGATGCCCCACACAAGTTCCATAAACATCCTGCTCTATCAGTTGAGTGCATGATAAGAACTCAATTTAGGAAGGGTCCTGTGTAGTACCAAGCTTTTGTTCTAGCTGTGTGAAGGTACAATTCCCCAGCCTACTACAATGTTGACTGTTTCTATGGGCCATGTGTATGTACCTTGGAACTCCAAGAGATACATCTTAATTTAAAATCAATATTCATGTACCTCAGCCTATTGATTAGGGTTTATTTGTATCTTAAGCAACAGTGCTAAAAGCAGTCCTTAGAAATCTATGGCTACTAAGATTCAAATTGCATCAAGCAACCAATGAATTGAGTGACCTGGAGTTGGTAGAACTTGGGAGTGTGGGTTGAATATTTCTGATGTGGGCATCTGAACAGCATACACAGTCAAGAACCTGTAGGACACATAATCCAAATGAATTATGTTTGGGTTGCATCCAAACTTTCAAGAAAACTTGCAAGCCAGGTCCGCGCAAACTCTTCCCTACAAGGAAAGCTACATCACAAGGAGACTGATCTCGCAGCAATTCCACTGAAACTCACGAAGTAGACAGGATTCCTTTGCTTTCTCAATTCCATAAGTCAAGATCAATCTGTTTCTGCCCTTAAAGCATGTTAGCTTTTATTTGTCACAGCTATCAGGACTGTACTCTCCCTGCAAGGCCATGTACTATAATTACAACAGAGGCAAGGAGTGTTGTACTGGTTATATCTCTGGACTAGAAATAGAGAACACAAATCATGGTTCTGTATATGCGCTGGAGGCATTGTTTCAAATCTCACCATGTACTATGAAATCAGTAAGAATCTGGAATTAATGGCTATCATGCAACCATATTTTGTATTTGAATGACCACCTGATACATCATTGTCCCTTTAGGGAAGGAATTCTGTCTTCTCTGGCCCACGTGTGACTCCAGACTCTCAGCAATGTGGATGATTCTTAACTGCCCTCTGAAATGGCTGAGCAATCCATGCCTTGTCTGAGGGAGATACCAAAGTTCTGACATCCTGGAAAAAAAACCCTGCTCCAGACCATCAGAAACAAGCTCAATATTGTATTGGTCAGGACCTTGACAGTGGTCATTTGACTAGGCAGTTAGGTTAACCATCAATAATCAGTTTCACAATGGCGTGACAATTCTGAAAGTCCTGCACCCAAAATGCGAACCTGCATTGCTTACTACTTGCTGACCTATTTACACTATATCCCCAGTGTTTTCTGTTTTTGTTTAGATTTTCACATTTACATTTTTTGTTGGGTGATTTTTTTTTAAGCATGCATATTTGCTTTTTTAGAATTAGTTTTGCAATGGGATACATTTTTTTTTGTAATATTTTACTTCAGCCTTCCTTGAGGCTTTTAATGTGTATAGTGCTTAGATTATTTTAATTTATTTTCATTACATTTCCTTTCTTTTATTTAATGCTGAGATGTATACATTTTATTTGATTGCTAAACAATGTTCAGATCACTTATTGACTTGGTTTCTACCTATATTGACAGTTTTATTTTGACAAACGCACAAAAAATAATTAAAATGCAAGTTTAATCAAATATTAATTTACCTTTTAGTTGCATATTTAAGAATCAGGGAATTCTAAACCTTTTGCTTCTACTGTCTTAATATTGTTAAGTCTAATTTAGGGATGGCTTGATGGTAAGTAATGTCACTGGATTAGTAACTCAACCCTGGGCTAATATTTTGGGGCAGTGTGTTCAAATTCACCTATGGCAGATAGTGATATTTCAATTCAACAAACATCTGAAATTAAAAGCTAGTCTAAGGGTGACAATGTAACCATCTGTTGGTCATTTAAAAACCTACCTGGTTTACTAATGTCCTTTAGGGAAGTAATTTGCCATCTTTACCTGCAGTAGATTACAGTTGCTTGATAGCTACAGGGGAAATGCAAAGAAAAGAATCTACCCCATCCAAGGTCGTCTTTGACTTTACAAAGGCCTTTGGCACTCAACCAGGAGGCATTATGAAGTACTTTCTGTACTTTGGCTGCACCATGAAGTTTGTCACCATTCTTTGCCTGCTCCACGGTGACATGAAAGTTGTGGTAAAGACAAATGGCTCCACCACCCACCCATTCCCCGCTTGGACCAGCGTCAAGCAAGGCTGCATCATCGTCCCAACACTATTCTTGATCTACCTTACTGCAATGCTTCACCTTGTTGCTGACAAGCTTCTCACTGGGGTAGAGCTAACATCTAGAACCAGTGGGAAATTGTTCAACCACCGCTGTCTTTGAGCCAAAACCAAAGTTATCCCAAACAGTGTCAGTGAGTTGCAGTATGTTGATGATGCCAGCATATGTGCAAATTCGGAGGATGAACTCTAGACAATCACCACCTTTTGGAAGGTGTGTAAGAGCACGGGTCCCACCCTGACCATCCACAAGACGAAGGTCCTCCACCAAATGGTTCAGCATTGCGGGGAGGCCTGGGAGGGTCCTGTTGGCCAAAGGAGTTGAAGAAATTCAGCTCCACCTCCAGTATGCTAGTGCAGCCTTGGCCGTCTGAGGAAAAGGGTGTTCGAGAACAACAATATCAGATTTGACACCAAGCTTATGGTACACAAAGCTATCGTGGTTCTTACCCTCCTGTCGGGCTCTGAGATGTGGATTGTCTACAGGTGTTGGGAAGACAGACACCAACACTAGTGTCCTTGACCAGGCCAACATCCCCACCATCAAGGCACTGATCACCTTGATTAGCTGCGATGGCTGGGCACATTGTCCACAAAACTGACACGAGACTCCCCCAAGCAGGTGCTATACTCCCAGCTCTATCCTGCAGGGATGCCTTCAAGAAGGGCTTATGCCCGAAACGTCGATTCTCCTGTTCCTTGGATGCTGCCTGACCTGCTGTGCTTTTCCAGCAACACATTTTCAGCTGCCTCCAAGACTTCACTGGCAAAGTACAGCATTCTCACCAACTCCTGGGAATCACTGGCCTAAGATCGTCCTAAGTGGAGGAGAGGAAAGAAAGCAGAAGCCAGGCAAAAATAGTGTAAGGGATGTGCTGCCGCATCAAGCGCCATCCACCCCTACCCATGATCACTTTCTACCCTAAGTGTAGCAGAGTCTGTGGAAGCTGCATTGGACTGTACAGCCTTCTGTGGACTCAATGTGAGAGTAGAAAAGTGTCTTCCTCATCTGTGAGGGACCGCCAATGACAATTTTTCATGTGACTCCAAATGTATATCAATATGGTTTATTCTTTAACTGACCTGAACCATAAGGCATTGCCAATAAATATTGTACCAGCCAGAGATCCCCACGTCCCATGAATAAAAAGTAAAACTTTGGAATTCTTGCAAAGGCTGGATGTGTGAATTTGATCTCATTGCTCAAAAACGTGCTATATACTTTCCAGTTAACGTAGTACCACCTTTAGTGCTGAGAAACTGTAAAACAATCAGTAATGAGCACTTGTGCTGTGATAATCAATTGTATGGACTTGTCTTTCTTGACTTATTTTACTTGAATTCTTCAAGTCAATAAGCAAAGGCATAGACATTGGGAATTCTGTAGATGCAGTATACTTGGAATTAAAGTCTCTTCAGTGATATTGAAGATTAATGGCAGTGGTATTGAGAGCTGAAATGTGTTGCTGGAAAAGCACAGCAGGTCAGGCAGCATCAAAGGAACAGGAGAATTGACGTTTCGGGCATAAGCCCTTCTTCAGGAAATGGTATTGAGACACAGGTTAAAAGAATAGGAGTAAATGAAGGTTTCTTGAATTGGTAGACTATTGTCGTCTTGCCCAATGGTCCAAAACGTGTCTGCTTTTTCAAAAATAGGGATATGCCAGAGACGAAGAATTCACAACATAGACTGTGCATAGGTTCGGGAGTCATTTGTAGAGGAATGCAGAACAAAAGTGTACCCCAAATGGTAAAATTGTCAAAACAGTAGTGGAAGAGAGATTTTAGTAGATGAAAAATCCATATAGTGACCATTGATTTTAGGTATGATAATTGAATATCAGAGTAAAGATCTAAGGAATAATATGCACAAAGCATATTGGTTAGAACATAAAAACAGAATTTGGGAAAAACTCAGCAGGTCTGGCAGAATCTGTGGAGAGAAATCAGAGTTAACATTTTAGATGCAGTGACCGTTCAGAACTGATTTCTGACTTCCAGCATCTGCAGGTGTTTTTTTTTGTTTGTTGATTAGAACAAGTTGAAGCAGAGTCATAGAGATGTACAGCATGGAAACAGACCCTTTGGTCCAACCAGTCCATGCCGAACAGATATCCCAACCCAACCCAATCTAGTCCCACCTGACAGCACCCAGACCAAAACCCTTCCTTTTCATATACCCATCCAAATGCCTCTTAAATGTTGCAATTGTACAAGCCTCCACCACATCCTCTGGCAGCTCATTCCATGCACGTACCACCCTCTGCGTGAAAAAGTTGGCCCTTAGGTCCCTTTTTATATCTTTCCCCTCTCACTCTAAACCTATGCCCTCCAGTTCTGGACTCCCCAACCCCAGGGAAAAGACTTTGCCTATTTACCCTATCTGAAGTACTTTGTATAATTTTGAGAACTCCACTAAAAAAGGATATGGAGCTGTAGTTATGTTTCACTAGGCCGATAGCTGTGGTGAGAATAGAGTTACAGTTTCAGCTTTGGGGAAAACTGGATTGTACTTGTTCTGACAATGTTTGCAAGAGCCCAATTATGAAAGGACCTTTTGGACAATATTTCTTTAGACTCTGGTTTGCTGTTGAAGGTACCTGAGCATAAATTGGGTATGGGAAGCATGAGAGAAATCAGAAATGTTTTTATGTAAAAGCCTTTTAGAATGTGAGTATCATAAGTGGCAGTTGAAGCACAATTGATTTGTAATATGAGTGAACTAGCTAATGCAAATGAAAATACAAAGAGCCGTGGAATGCAATTAAATGTCTCCAGTGTAGAGATAACTGGAACTTATTTTTTACTTTATGAGCTTTCATACAAATTTAATTATGCTAGGTTCTTTTACTCTTTGGTTCTTACACACTTCATGCTACTGCAACACACCAACGGATGGGTATATAAATAGGAAGGATTTGGAGGGATATGGGCCGGGTGCTGGCAGGTGGGACTAGATCGGGTTGGGATATCTGGTCAGCATGGATGGGTTGGACTGGAGGGTCTGTTTCCATGCTGTACATCTCTATGACTCTATGACTTCTGTGAACAAGCAACCAGATTTATTAAATGCAGTACAGTACAGGCTTTCTGGAAGAACCTTTAACACATCTCTTGCAGAGCTTATGGGGCTATGGCTAAATGCTCTCTCTCTGAACGAAGGAAACAGTTAAAGTTTATTAAAACTTGTAAAAGCTAGATGCCCCCCTTTGTCTCTCTTCACAGGTATGTGAAGTCAGGTCAAAGTGAATCACTCAACAAAGAATGCACATCCCCTTTATTTAGGTCAGTTGGCCATGCTTACAGATGCTTTGGCCACTCCCCCACAGTCATACGCCACTCAAGACAACCTCCAGTTACTCAGTCACATTTTACCCAGGTACAATGGCGGGATGAGATCATCCTCTGAGATAATGCAAGTGTTAATGCCCTAATTTTGGGGAATCGTTGTGCAGATGATTTCCTAACTCAGTGATTTCCCCAAGACAATGAAGGTGTGAGATACCTCTGGCCAGAAAGACACATGTCCAGAAAGTCCCATTTAATCTTTCAATATTACAATTACAGTAATAATTTCTCCTTTGATTCTAGAATGATTCTTCCTTGGGTCAGGTGTTTTCCCATGGGTCTTCATGTGAATGAACATATGTAGGTCTTTGGGCACATGGGACAGGACATCCCATGAGGTAGGAGGGCCTGGAGTTTAGGATTTGCTTTCTTTTCTTCTCTGCTGTTCCTCTGTTATAAAGGTATTTGGATTTGAACATGATTCAGTTAGATGGACAAATTGTCACTATTCTGAACGATCTCCACAAGCATTACTGTCAATACTACCGTGACTCAAGAAGACTTTGTCTTTGTATAATTTTCTTCATCATTCTCTGGATTGTTGGTTGTTTTGAGTTGAGAAAGCTATCTCAGGGAAATGCTTTTCACTCATCTGGACGTAGTGTCCAGATCACCGTAGTTAGTTTTCCAGGAGTTTTGACTTGCTTCTTGTGGAGCTGACTTCACGTAAGACACTGGTTTGATACTCCTTCCATTGAATCCAGAGAATGTGATTGGGGTGTTCCTGGTGGAATTTTTCCTGCACTTTTTTGTTGCTGATATACACTTCAGGTCTTACTGCAGTGTAAGATCTTAGTACAGCTCCCACATATGCGAAGACCTTTATTGACTTGTAGCAGTCTCTTGCTAACTCAGCTTTCTACCAACTGCATCAGTGGGTGATAGCAGCTGATCTGGAGTTGGATATTCATATCAGTGGTGGCCTCTTGATAGGTGGAAGTCCTAAGTGTGTTTTTAGAATCTTTAATTGCTTGTATGAAATGGAATTTTTGACCCACCAGGTCTGGAATAATGAGTTTTGTGCCAACTTTCAGTCTGTGTGTGTGTATATGAAGAGATTGAGTGTGACTTGCAGATCTCATGCAGAGTAGGCAACAACGCTGTAGTCAAAGAGGCACCTGAAGTGAAGGATGCTGCCTGACCTGTGCTTTTCCAGCACCACTCTAATCTAGAAACAGACGCTAACTTGAAGACACCTCCTCTTACCGCCCCCTCGACCATAACTCCACCCCCAACACCAAACCGTCCTCTCCCAGACCATACAGAACCTCATAGCCTCAGGAGATCTCCCACCCATAACTTCCAACCTCTTAGTCCGGGAACTCCGCACTGCCCGATTCTACCTCCTTCCCAAGAACCACAAGCCTGACCGCCCTGGCTGATCCATTGTCTCAGCCTGCTCCTGCCCCACCAAACTCCTCTTCACCTACCTTGACACTGTCCTATTTCCCCTCCCCCTAGTCCAGGGACTCCCCACAAACGTTCGAGACACCACCCACGCCCTCCACCTCCTCCAAGACTTCCGTTTCTCCGGCCCCCAATGCCTCATCTTCACCATGGATATCCAATCCCTCTACACCTCCACCAGGGCCTCCAAGCCCTCCGTTTCTTCCTCTCCCGACGTCCCCAACAGTACCCTTGCACCGACACACTCATTCGTTTGGCTGAACTTGTCCTCACCCTTAACAATTTTTCCTTCGAATCCTCCCACTTTCTCCAGACCAAAGGCGTAGCCATGGGCACCCATATGAGGCCCAGCTATGCTGGTCTCTTTGGCTACGTAGAGCAGTCCATCTTCCGTAGTTACACCCGCACCACTCCCCACCTCTTCCTCCGCTACATCGATGACTGCATTGGCACCACCTTGTGCTCCCGCAAGGAGGTTGAGCAATTCATCAACTTCAACACATTCCACCCTGACCTTAAATTCACCTGGACCATCTCTGACATCTCCCTCCCCTTCCTGGACCTCTCCAGCTCCATTAATGACGACCGATTTGACACTGACATTTTTTTACAAACCCACCAACTTCCACAGCTACCTGGATTATACCTCTTCCCACCCTACCTCCTGCAAAAATACCATCCCATATTCCCAATTCCTCCGCTGCATCTGCACCCAGGAGGACCAGTTCCACCACAACACACCAGATGGCCTCCTCCTTTAGAGACCGCAATTTCCTTTTCCACGTGGTTAAAGATCCCTCCAATGCATCTCATCCACATCCCGCCCCTCCGCCCTCAAACCCCACCCCTCCAACCATAACAAGGAAGAACCCCCCAGTGCTCACCTTGCACCCTACCAACCTTCTCACAAACCACATCATCCGACGACATTTCTGCCACCTCCAAACTGACCTGACCACCAGGGATATATTTCCTTCCCCACCCATTTCCGCCTTCCACAAAGACCGTTCCCTGCGTGACTACCTGGTCAGGTCCACGTCCCCCCCAACACCCCCTCCTGGCACCTTCCCTGCCACTGCACAGAAATTGCAAAACCTGCACCCACACCTCCCTCACCTCCATCCAAGGCCCTAAAGGAGCCTTCCACATCCATCAAAGTTTCACCTGCACATCCACCAATATCATTTATTGTATCTGTTGCTCCCGATGCAGTCTCCTGCATTGGGGAGACTGGGCGCCTCCTAGCAGAACGCTTTAGGGAACATTTCCGGGACACCTGCACCAATCAACTCCATCGCCCTGTGGCCCAAATTTCAACTCCCCCTCCCACTCTGCTGAGGACATTGAGGTCCTGGGCTGCCTCCACCGCCGTTCCCCGACCATCTGACGCCTGGAGGAAGAACACCTCATCTTACGTCTCTGAACACTTCAACCCCATGGCATCAATGTGGATTTCACCAGTTTCCTCATATCCCCT
>NC_057715.1:97074243-97090334 GCF_004010195.1 Chiloscyllium plagiosum | reverse complement strand
CTGCAGGCTCCCTGCCTCTATTCCTGATGAAGGGCTTTTGCCCGAAATGTCGATTTTCCTGCTCGGATGCTGCTTGACCTGCTGTGCCTTTCCAGCACCACTCTAATCTAGAAAAAGGATTCTACCTAGTTAGTATTCTATACTCATCAGAGAGCAATTCCTCTTTTAGGTGAATAATCACAATCATGTAGATTATGAAGAATATATCTTAACAGCTCTGCTTGACGTGTCTTGAGGGTGAATATTCAAATCTCCCACTTGACAATTCCAATAATTCCATCATGAAAAAATTGCAAGATGGAGAGTAAGTTTCTTGGGCATCCAGATTTCTGACCAGCAATCTCACAGCCTTGTAATTTACTGAGTTGAATATTTTGGTCAGGTCAATGAATGAATTGAAGAGTTCCTGGTTCTTTGACTTTTTCTTGATCTTTGTTGCCAGCAAATCCACGTCAAATGTTTCTCTGGATTGTCTAAAGTCACATGATCAAGACTGTCTTCTGCCATAGGAAGTAGACAATTTAGGAGAATATGACAGGATTTTCCCAAAATTATAACTCTTCCCATCTCCTAGTGCTTGAACATTTTAATACCTGCTTTTATTTTTTGATTACAATTGTCAATAAAATGAAATTGCTGTGATTCACAGTGGACATTGAGTAAATTGCATAGTTGGAACAAGAAATAACATAGCTTTAATTACATTAGACTTCCCAGAGTGAGGACCTGCTCTAGCAGAGTGAGCAAGGTTGTTAAATACTAATCGGCTTTTTTTTTCCAGTGCATGGATGCCTTTTAATTTTATTTCTTAGGCTTATAATACATATTGCATGAGCCTCCCTATATATCAGTCTGAAAAACACTGAAGGAGTACAGTCAGGCATGTCATTCAATTGTGACACTTCAGCTGTTTTACCAGCCTAGTTGCTTATGCTTACCTGGTATTTTGGTGACCAACATTTTGTAGGTGAGACAAATTCTACACTAGCAGCAGTTATAAATTGAAAAATGATAACTTTACAAAGGAGTCCTATCTGTACAACCTGAGTTAAATGGCATGGAATGCTGTCCTTATACACAAAATCAATATTTGAGCATCAAAACTAAATTTGGAAGTGGAAAAGTCTCTCGTGACTTGAGCCAAAGGAAAATGGTTGTTTGTTGGAGACCAATTATTTTGGCCCAGAGCATTGCTGCTTTAGTTCCTCAAGTTCCCAAGCTCTGTCATCTTCATCTGCTTTGTCAGTGACCTTCCCTCCAATATAAGGAATAGCCACTTCTGACAATGCAGTGATCACTAACATGCCTGACTGCTGTCAAAATCTATTGAAAATGGCAGGTAGTTATTGTCTGGTTCATATACTCTCTTAGTCATCTCCTTAAAACGTTTTAACAGCATTATCATTACTGAATCCAGCCCCACACTATTGACATCTTGGGGCTTGTTGACCCGCAACAGACCCCAATAGCACAAAGTTAAAAATCTCACAACATCAGGTTATAGTCCAACAGGTTTATTTGGAAGCACTAGCTTTTGGAGCACTGCTCCTTCATCAGGTGGTTGTGGAGCAAGTGAGATACTGGGAATTCTGTAGCAAGTGACGCAACTCCTGACTTCCCCCAGAACGTGTCTGTTATTTACAAAGCACAAATTAGGAGCATGAGTAACTTGGATAGGTGCAACTCTTAAAAACACTTGCTTCTTTGTCATCCTTTCTACCAGCATAAACTTTTAACTCCCTCAATTACTGATCATGTGCACCATTTGCAAGATGCACTGCTGCAACTTGAAAGCATCTTCTGCAATTTCAACTCCTAGCACCAGAGAGCAAGGGCAGTAGCTGTAAGCAATCATTGTTTGCAAATTTCCTTCCAAGTTAGTCTGCTTTCTGTCTTGGAGCTATATTGATTCCTCAGTGTTTCTTGGTCAAGATCATGGAACACTCCCTTCTGAACAGCAATGAGAATATTTAAATCATATTGACCACAGTGGTTCAAGAAGGGATCTTGCCACCAATTCCAGTGGCAATTGGGTGTGGAAAAATAAATGATCTTGTCAGTAGTGCCCATGTCCCATAGAAAATAGTACAGGCCTTTGATGTGCCAACCTTTTTATCCTACTAGAAGATCAAACTATCTAAACACCCTATATGTGCTTCTACAAGAGTTGGTTGATTATCCCTAATGTATCTGACTGTATTGCTGCTGCTGGCAGTGTATTCCACAATCTACCACTCTGTGTAAAGAGCATACCTCTGACATCTCCTCTAAACCTTCCAATAATCACCTTAAAATTATGCCCCCTGTGATAGCCATTTCTGTCCTGGGGAAAATCTCTGACTATCTATGCCTCTCATCATCTTGGGCACCTTTTATCAAGTAACCTCACATTTTTCTTTTCCTTCAGTGAGAACAGCCCTAGCCCTCAACCGTTCTTAAGACATGCCCTCCAGTCCAGGCAGCATCCTGGTAAATCTCCTCAGTGCCCTCTCTAAAGCTTCCACATCCTTCCTATAATGAGGTGACCCGGACTGAACACTATATTCCAAGTGTGCTGTAACCAGGGCTTTATAGAGTTGCAGCATAACCTTGGGGCTCTTAAACTCTCTCCCCCTGCTAATGAAAGTCAACACATCATTCACCTTCTTAACAACCCTATCAACTTAGCTGGCAACTTTGAGGGATCTGTGGACGTGGACCCCTCTCTGTTCCTCCACACTGCCAAGAATTCTGCCTTTAACCCTGTAATCTACATGCAAATTTGACCTTCCAAAATGAATGACTTCGCACATTCCAGGTTGAACTCCATCTGCCACTTCTCAGCCCAGCACCGCATCCCCTCAATGTCCCATGAATATATATTTTTTCAAAATATAGGAAATTCCAGTATTTAATTTTAATAATTTATTTGAGGTAACATATCCTGTAAATATCCAAAACTACTCTGGATTTATGGTCTGGTTTGGAGTCGGATCGAATCTCTGAGCACAAAGCTTGCCATTGCATACCTGGTATATAAGAGTCTTGCTCAGCACTGAATTACTTATGAAGCCCAATCATTTAGGTAAGCAAATGAAGATATTTTTGGTAGTACTGATTGTAGGGTGAATGTCATTTCTGGTGTGTTTCATTGTATAGTGATAGTTGTGTCTGTTTACTCCCCTAATAATACAATTGCTATTGATTTGATGAAATGTTCCAGTGATATTTTTTGACCAGAATCACTTCAAATGATTGTCTGAAAGAGTATTGGAATGTGAACTGGAATAGAAATATTTTGTTTGTATTCTTTGTCTTGCAACTATTTCTGAAGAATTGAGTTTATTTAAGATTAGGAATAATGCAGTTTAGCCCCTAGATCTCTGGAAATGTCACTTGTGATTTGTGTTTTTTGTGATCAAGGAGAGATTTAACATTTCTTACAAAGAATTTGAAATATCTTTGGTCTTTTCAATTTTAGGAGCTCTGGAGAGATTTGGGTATTTCTGTTTTCACAGTGCAAAGCGTTTCTGCCAAAAATTGCTTGTTCTGTAGAATCACCAAATCAATTTTAAAATTATATGGAACTTATTATTATTTAAACTTTCTAGAATGTTGATCAGAATGCGGTCAAGCTTACTGACCTAAATGTACTAATTCGAAATGTTGAAAATTTGCAGTTGTACTTTAGCATTAACATTTTGAGATGGCCTAGTGCAAGAAGTTAATTTGTGTCCTGAGGCTCCTATAAAATTACAGTATAATGGCTTAGACTGCACAAGGTAGTAAAGTCCCATTGAACTCTGGTAATGTTTAGCTTACTTGATCATGTTTAATGCAGATGTAATGTGGTCCCACTACTCTTTGGGGCAAAAGGAGATGTCAGCTGAAACCATTTCCTGCAACATTAAGCAAATGCTTTTTTTAAAAAAAGATTGTAAGCAGCAAGTCTTAATACCTTTTCTCCGTCCTCCCCAGCCTTTAACGTAGAAGGAAGTGTAACTCCCTGCTGTCTTTTGGACAAAGACGTTTGGAGTTTGGCGACTGCTGTGTAACGGCAGCTATTGCATGTCTTTGACATCCTTTAAAGCAGCAATGAATCTGCAGTTAATTAATATTTCATGGTGGAGGGAATAGAGTTCACCAGAGTACTGAGAGAGTGCCACAGTTTTTTTTTTCCTGAACAGTGTTGAAGAGCATTTTAATGTCCACTGGAGCAAGCACGTGAGAATTTCATTTGATGTCATCTCAAAGGAGCTGCTTCTGGCATATAATTCCACTCTCTTGTTTTGCAGGTTAAAAATTTTTAAAGTCAGACAATTTTATTTCCAACTCAGCTGGAATAATTGTGAATACAGACTGATAATTATCCTTGCACTTTTTGTGGTAGTTAAATATTAATATGTATACTTGAGTCCAAACGAGAAGGCCTAAATAGGTGTAAGGAGTGGATTAATTGCACAAACATGATTATTATTTGCATATAAATTGGCATTTTACATGGAATTGTTTAAGACTGCTTGGTGAGTTGGCTGTAACAGTTCTTCAGTGGTTTGCTAACTTTTCATATTTGTAGTTCAGGCTGAGCTTCCCTTCTGAGCAACCACACTGAAAATGATACCAAATACCATTTTGGCACAAATTAAATGTAAATTTAGTTTTGAGTACTTTATTCCAGGAATAGTTCTGATGCTTCAATGACGTTGATAAACTATTTTGATTCTGTGGCATCATCTTAAAAGTTCAGTAGAGATTTATTTTGTAATTCATTCCTTTGCTGAGTACCCAACATCTGCAAGTGCTTTTACCGTCTCTCATTTCCCTCCAATCACACTGGGAGTCATGGCATATGAAGAGAGACTTAAGTTTGCTACTGGGAATTCATGAGGAATGACTTTCTAATTGTGCTTACATGGTGAAATTTTCAACGTGTTATAAGTAAGAGGCTGTGTAATGAAAGACCTGCATATATATTGTGCATTTCAGGACTTCTGGAAACCCCCAAGTGCTTCACGATTAGTCAAGCACGTGGGAACCTCCACTATCTGGCATTCAATTATCTGAATATTGGATCATCCAGCAAGATCACTAAGATCTTGATGCTTGGCTAAACTATGTTGTCCAGCATTCGATTTATCTGGAATTCGATTAACCGAACAAAATAGTTCTTGCCTGTTTCCTTCGGATAATCGAGGTTCCTTTGTATAATTCAAATGAACTCTGCAATCTGGCATGCTTTTTTTTTTGTTTCAAATTATGTGGGATTTTTTTTCAATGATTTGTTCCAAGTAAAGTTTGGAGACTGGCATATTTTGTTTCAAGTCCATGTACGGTTTTTAAAGTATAAGTTAACCTAAATATTAGTCTTGCAATATGGTCATGAACTATCTCATCTTGGTTAATGGTAATGATGAAGTAGGCTTTTAATTGGGTGCAACTAATGTGGTTTTTATTGAAATATGGTGTCCTGATGCTGTTCTTAGCCCTCCCCCTCTCTCTATTGCCATCTCTCCATCTATCACACCATGGAACGGAACTTGCATGCTTAAAGAAGCTTTACTTTTTAAAATTTATAAAGATTGTTTCACTGTTTAAATTTTCAAGTAGGTCTTTGCACAAATTTGTGTGTCTTCAGATAAGAAGGATAAGAAACTCAAAATGGTGCAGTCAGCATATTATTTTATTAATATTAAACATTACTTGTCTTGTAGCCTCTTGTGATATTTGATCATAGACCCCCATGCTCTTGCAGGTTATTTAAAGTATTGGAATGAGTGTGTGCTTAAGTGAAAAATGAATTATTTAACTTGTCACTTTGTCTTAAATCTCTTCTCTCAAATCCATTGGGTGTAGACTGAGCTAGAGATTGAGGTGCTTAGTAGTCTCAGTGCTTCCTAGAATGTTTCCCACTATGACCCTGTTCTGTGCTTTGAAGGTTGTCACAATCCTTCATTGAGACCTGACAGATCAGGGTAGATATTGGGAAAACACCTGTGAAAGTGGATGGCTGTTGGAGCAAGAGCACAGTTCTAGTAACACTGTCAAAGGTTCACAGTGGCCATTGTTGCCATGGACATCATTTGGGAAGCCCTGATCAAAATCAATCATCAAAGTCAGTCGTGATGAATGGTTCTGATCTGAAACATCAACTACCCTCCTCTGATGCTGCTTGACCTGCTAGGCGTTTTCCAGCTCCACTCTTTATCTATTCTGATCTCTAGCACCTGCAGTTCTCGCTATCTCCAAAATCATTCACTTACCAAATATGGCATGCACATTTCAAAATGAGATCTGTACATCTAACAAAACTGTTCATGTTTGTAAATAAACCTAGAGGGAATTGATAACTGCATGCTTTTTTTTAAATGCTCCCACTTATTATGAGGGGTAGGAAAGGAAGTTTGATAACAAGTACCTTGGAAATTTCTGTGTCCAAGATAGTTTTCATTATAGAATTTTTAGCCTAGTTGGTAAGGAAAAGACAATACAGCAGTTGAAAGAGCTGAAGAAACACTAAGTGCTGAAAATAGCCAATCTGGGTAGTTGTCTGTACTGACTGTTTCAGTATTGTCTCTAAATTTATGCTAATAGAGGTTTCTATGCATCAACTTGATTTGCATTTTTCAATGCACAGTTAAATGTAGAGTTAAAAGATGCATTTATACAGCATCTTCTACAGCCCAATATGCTTTGTATCCAATTAATCCTTTTTGAAATATATTTGTGGCTGCACGAAATGTAGCTGCCAATTTAACTCCAATGTGGTCACATAAACAAGAATGAAAAATGACCGGGTCACTTTTATTTTGAATGAAATGTTAGGATACTGGAAAATCTTTCCTGTTTTTCAAAAAACTTTTGTGGGTGCTGCCATTAAGCCAATAATAACTGACTGAGGACTAAATTTAGATGACATCCCTGTTTCATAAATGGGGTTAAACGCTGTATGCTGTTGGCCATTCAGTTGTCTTTCAAAGATAGTGTTGTTCTGGACTGTCAATTTATTTCTGTTTCAAGAATAATAAAGCTTTGTGTATGAGATGTGAAAGAACCTAATTTTAGACAAAATCTTTGCAGGATATTGTATGTTATATCACCTTTTGTAAGATAATTCTGTATATCTGGAGGGGGGGGATCTTGTTGAGGATTGCTATACCTATCACAGAATCTAAGTTGTTGACACACTGGAAATTGTATGAAAATTAATCTGAGCCACTGTAACATTCGTGCTGCTTGCCAAGACTGAACAGGTTATAAATATATTCCTTCCTCATCTGCATGCTGTTCCAATTTACAGTTAGCAATTTATTTGACAGTTGCAAAACCTTTTATGTCTCTGCCTCATTTTGAAAGGAAGTGAATTGGGAATCCAGTGCACATTTGAAATATTTTTATGAAGGTGCTCAAACTTGCAGGTGTCTTAGTACATGGTTCACCCAACAAAAGTGCGTATATTTTTAAAGAACTGGCAAATCCTGAAATTGTAAAATTTCTGACTTAAAAGCAATGAAATAGTCTGGATGTGTTGGAAAGATGAAGTAACTTACCATCAAATTTCTGATTTCTTTGGAAACATTAGATGAAATAGCAACTATTGAGTTTAATCAGATGACCTCTGTGATATTCATTTTTACTTTGTTATATGTACCAAACCAGTGTCCTCATTTACTGTCACGAAGCCTAGACAGTGTGCAGGAGCAGGTGAAAAGGCTGAATAATTTTTCACTTCAGCTGTCTCAAATTTATTTTTGACATTTCTTTGCAGGGTGAGGTCACCAACTGAGTTCCTAGAGCATGCTTCTGTCATGTACATTTGTTACAAAGCTAATGACACTTGTAATTTCCAGAAATTGCAGAATTTTGCTTTTAGATAGATGTGGAGAGGATGCTTCCTCTTGTAGGAGAATTTAAAACTTGAAGTCATTATTCAAAAATATCGAACCATCCATTTAAGACAGATGAGAAATTTTACCCTGTGGAGTATAGTCTTTGGGACACATTTCCTGACAAGATGATGGAAGCAGAGTGCTTGAATTTTCTTCAGGTAATGGTAGATTCTTGTGAGGGAGTGAAATGTTATTGGGGTAGGTGGAAATATGGATCTTGGTTTGTAATCAGAGCAGCCACGATCTCCTAGAATAGTGTAGCAGGCTCCAGGGGCTGAATGACCTCTTGCTTCCTTTTTCATATGTTCAGTTGAGGCTTTCAAAAGGGAGTTAGACTGTTATTGGAAAGATGACCTTTCAAGGTTATGGGGAGAAAATGGGAAAAGTGTAGATGAGTTGTTTATTTGATCGTGCAGACATGATGGTTCAAATGACCTGTACCATATAAGTTCTGTAACTTTGTTACGTACCAAACTAGTGTCCTCTTCTATTGTCATGAGGCCTGGACATGTGCAGGAGCAGGTGAAAGGCTTGAACAGTCCTTAACCTCAGAGGTCACATTATATTCTCTGCATTCCTTTTAGGGCAAGGTCACCAAACCAGAGGCATGTTACAGCTGTTGGCGTATGCTTATTACTAAACTAATGTGTGTTTGGCTCAACTACCGTCATTGGATGGATGATGACCATATTGCCAAAGGTCTCTTGCATGGTGAACTGGCCACTGGGTCATGCATTGCTGGATATCAATGCCTCTGCTACAAGAATAGACATAATCCCAGAATGTGGATGATGCTGGCTAAGCCAGCATTTGTTGACCATCTCTAATTGCCATTGAGAAAGTGCTGGTGAACTGTCATCTCCAATTGCTGAAATCCAAGTGCTGTAAAGGAGGGAGTTCCAAGATTTTGACTTGGTGCTCGCAGTGGTGATGTAGTTCTGAGTCCGGGTGGTGTGTGACTTGTAGGGGAGGTTGCATGTAGTGTTTGCATGCATCTACTGCTCTTGTCTTTGGTAGAAGGGTTTGTAGACTTGGAAGGTGTTGTTGAAGGAGATGTAAGCTGCAGTGCATCTTGTAGATGTTATATACAGCTACTGTGATGGCAATGGAGGGAAAGAATTCTTAAGGAGGTGGATGAATGTCAATCAAGTAGTAAAATAAAATGAAAGGCAGTAGATGTTGGAAATAAGAAAAATAGATTGCTTGAACAACTCAGCAGGTCTGGTAGCATCTGTGGCAAAAAAGTAGTATTCACATTTCAAGCCCAGAGGGCCCCTCCTTCAGAACACATTTTGGATATGTTCTGAAGAAGGATCACTGGACTTGAAATGTTAAGTCGCTTTCTCTCCATAGGTGCTGCCAAACCTGCTGAGTTTCTTCAGAAATTTCTATCAAGTGAGTGGGCTGCTTTATCTCTGATTATGTTGGAGCTACTATTATCCAGTTAAATGGGGTGTCTTCATCACATCTCTGATATGTTCCCAGTAGGTGGCGGGATAGGCTTTGGGGAGTTGCAAGGTGATTTACTCATCAGTGTTCTGAGCTTCTGACTTGCATTTGCAGCCACAACCTTTTGTGTGCTGGTCTGAAGTAGTTTGGTCAATATTATAAACCCCAGGAGGAGGACGGTGGCGAAATCCAGTGATGACAATACCACTGAATACCAAGTGTAAAATGTTACACTTTGGTGGCATGCATATTGTTAGAATCCTCATTGATTTATCATTATTTTTTATGCTTTTATCAATTTGGATTTAGAGCTGTGAACTGGGAATTGAGTTGAAGACATTTGGATTTTGTGAAACAGCTTGTGGTAAAAGGAAAATAACAGACCAAACAAAGCTTTTGTTTTTGGGGGCAAGATTGGAGATTAATTGCAGGCTGATCCTTGATTACAAGGGTTCCTATAGATATTCCAATTCCAAGTATATCTATAGGAACAGCCAACTCCTGCTATCTGTCTGATGAGGCTTTTACTTAGTCATAGAGTCATAGAGATGTACAGCATGGAACAGACCCTTCGGTCCAACCTGTCCATGCCGACCAGATATCCCAACCCGATCTAGTCCCACCTGCCAGCACCCGGTCCATATCCCTCCAAACCCTTCCTATTCATATACCCATCCAAATGCCTCTTAAATGTTGCAATTGTACCAGCCTCCACCACATCCTCTGGCAGCTCATTCCATACCTGTACCACTCTGTGTGAAAATGTTGCCCCCTAGGTCTCTTTTATACCTTTCCCCTCTCACCCTCAACCTATGCCCTCTAGTTCTGGACTCCCCGACCCTAGGGAAAAGACTTTGCCTATTTATCCGATCCATGCCCCTCATAATTTTGTTAACCTCTAAAAGGTCACCCTTCAGCCTCCGATGCTCCAGGGAAAACAGCCTCTTCCTATAGCTCAAATCCTCCAACCCTGGCAACATCCTTGTAAATCTTTTCTGAACCCTTTCAAGTTTCACAACATCTTTCCGATAGGAAGGAGACCAGAATTGCACGCAGTATTCCAACAGTGGCCTAATCAATGTCCTGTACAGCCGCAACATGACCTCCCAACTCTTGTACTCAATACTCTGACCAATAAGGGATTCCTGAAGAAGTGCTTATGCCCGAAACGTCGATTCTCCTACTCCTTGGATGCTGCATGACCTGCTGCGCTTTTCCAGCAACACATTTTTCAGCTCTGATCTCCAGCATCTGCAGTCCTCACGTTCTCCCAATAAGGGAAAGCATACCAAATGCTGCCTTCACTATCCTAACTCTACCTGTGACTCCACTTTCAAGAAGCTATGAACCTGCACTCCAAGGTCTCTTTGTTCAGCAACACTCCCTAGGACCTTACCATTAAGGGTATAAGTGAGATTTGGTTCCAGCAAGTCTGGAAGATATTCAGACAGATGGCAGAAGTTCAGTGGTAATTGAGGCCTTGGGAAAAGACAGTCCATCAAGGCAGGAATAGAGTTGAAGATGATTTTGATCTGCTTTCTCGAGTAGTAGTGTTTGGCTGCTGATGACACATCATGAAGATTTGGCAACACCCCGTCCACTATCCCTCACTAGCTTTTGAAAGCCCAGAATGGAAACCTAAGTTCTGAGTATTACTACCTATTGTCATCCTGTTCCCGCCTCAGTCAAAGCAAAATGCTCAGGCAGTAGTTGTACCTCCATCATTATTCCAGGTCCTGGAGGGGGAGAGAACGATTGCCCATGTGCACAGAGACATGAGTTCTCAGTCTTTTCTGAAACGGCAGATTCTTAATGAATTATATAGTCATTTACAGGGAGGAGTCTCCAGATAAAGCAACATGCATTTTAATTGGGTGACCATTACAATCAGCAAGTGTCAAGAGCAAAGATTAAGCCATCTGGTGTTATATAATGAGTAACTGGCTTCACATAATGAAGGCTTTTTACCTTGTTAACAGACTTTATACACTGCATCTTGTTAAGCGGTTTTACATAATGAATGCTTTTTCACCTTGTTAAACCACTACCCTTGCCTCCAGTACCGCATTGTTTACTGCAAGTTCTTATCTGATCTGCGTCATGCTTAGCTGAACCTCTGTTTCTCAAAACTTAACTCTTTCCCTACCTGCTTGTACCTTCTACACTTTCTCAATGTGAAATGAAAAGATGACCCTGATCTTCATTTCCAGAAAGGCAACCAAGAAATCTCCACTCTGCCTGTGAAATAACACATCATGAAAACCATTTAAGTAGTCCATTTAAGTAGTCTGGCCAGTTTTGTTGTTTTCTTTTAGTTATTCTTTGGCTGTTTGTTTGCCTTGTGAAGATTGGGGCAAAAAACAAATGTTTCCAGTTTGAAGCATAGACATTAATAAAACTTTGTTTTATTCTCTGAAGATACTGTATATTTAATGAGTTAAATATTTTGTTTAAGATGCAAAACTGATGTCTGGAATTAATTATCTGCAAAGTCTGGGATTGGTTATTTAGTCAGTTAAGAACCATTGGAGTAACTATTGAGCATCTTAAGAGGTTTAGTTTTGTGTTATGGATACAGAGGTAGAAAGGCTGGGAGAAGTATGCGTACCCTCACGAGCAACATTATATCAGTGGTTCATCGTGTGGGATGAGCTTGATTCCAATATTGTCAATGCAGGGGTGGGGTTGAGAGAGGAGTCATTGTAGTTGGGTCGGTTTAGTGATTACTCAGAAATTATCTTCGATATTTAATTGTCTTGATTTTTCCTGAGTAACAACCTAGTTGCCTCCTGTAGAATTCTCAAATTTTCCAATTTAAATGGATACTTGCAGAGGTTTCCAGGCATTGGGAAATTGCTTAACTGAATCTTCAGTTTCACAGGCAATTCCTTTTGGTGTGTCACAATGGGGGGATTCTGCAAAGTTCCCATGTGTATCTCCCAGCATCCGAGGAGCTTCAGCAAAATCGACGTTTTGGGCAAAAGCCCTAACATCTTCATTGAGCCTCGGATGAAGCACTGATAATGATTCCTGCTTTCTATTTATATGTTTGGGTTTCATTGTGTTGGTGGTGTCATTTCCTGTGATGATGCCATTTCCTATTCCTTTTCTCAGGGGGTGGTAAATGGGGTCCAAGTCAATGTGTTTGTTGATAGAGTTCTGGTTGGAATGCCATGTTTCTAGGAATTCTCGTGCGTGTCTCTGTTTTACTTGTCCTAGGATGGATGTGTTGTCCCAGTCAAAGTGGTGTCCTTCCTTATCTGTATGTCAGGATACCAGTGAGAGAGAGTCATGTTGTTTTGTGGCTAGTTGATGTTCATGTATCCCGGTGGTTAGTTTTCTGCCTGTTTGTCCAATGTAGTTTGTGTTATAGTCCTTGCATGGTATTTTGTAAATGACATTAGCTTTGCTTCTTGTCTGTACAGGGTAATTCAAGTTCATTAACTACTGTTTTAGTGTGTTGTGGGTTACCATGATGCCAAAAGGTATGAGTAGTCTAGCAGTCATTTCTGAGATGTCTTCGATATGGGGGAGAGTGGCTAGGGTTTCTGGACGTGTTTTTTCTCCTTGTTTGGGTTTGTTGCTGAGAAATTGATGGACTGTGTTCATTGGGTACCCATTCTTTTTTAATACACTGTATCGGTGATTTTCCTATGCTCTGCATAGTTGCTCTGTGCTGCCTGACCTATACTTTTCCAGCACCACACTCTCGACGTATATACATGGTGAACAATTTGCAGATTACATTTGAAATGCTTGTGCATTGTTCATAAAAGCCATTCAGAATTGCAGTTGCAGAATTGTTGCAATGCAGATGGAGGCTGTTGTGTAGTTGCGGGTGCTGCCCCTTTCAGAGAGCTAATCAGGTGATCCGGATGGGCAGAGTGAGTCCAGTGGAGAACTGGCTGTGGAGGCATGAGCTTTGTCAATTAAGTTTTTTTTTTATCTGGTATATAATTCCTGGTTCCAAAGGAAATATCGGCATAACTGGTGACAGTGATAGGATCCAGTCCGTGAACTGCATGCAAACAGTTCTCTGGAGATGTTGCCTGGACTTCAGAAATCATGCAGGATTATGGAAATAATGTCAAGAGAAGTAGTTGCAAGGGGACTCCAGCCACAATCAACAGCAGGAAAGAAGGCACTCACTGGGGAGCGGCAGTCATGAGGGGACTCGAGCTGATGGCTGAAGAAGAATACGCATCTGGAAGCTACTGAAGTTGTTGCAAAGAATGGTCATGAGGGGGACTGTGGGTGCAGGGAGGAACGTTATGCTGGTGAGATTGTGGCTAATGCGTTCACCAAGCATCTTCTGTCTGCAAACGGTTACTAGACTCTAGTGGCACGGAGTGAATGGCAGAACGTTTGGGGTGGTGGGACTGTTTGAAGAGTCAGAAACGAAAGCTTTAATTTGTTGAAGGCAAACAAAATGGTTGAGGATATCATAGTACCTTTTTTAGGTAGTATTGGGAACAAGACCTTCAGGATTGTGATGAACCTGTTCCTTTGACAAGGTTGGATTATTTTTTTCAGAGAGGTTCTAAACTGCCCAAGGTTCCATAATGTCTGAAATTTGAATGGTTCATTGGACTATTTTTTTTGTTTACCCCTAACAGAATGCCTCCGGCCTAAGCCTTTCACGTCTTAAAAATGTATAAACGAAGGGGAGTGGCCAGCTAGTTGTTTAGCTAGCCTTCATTTAGATTAGAGCTTTTGACTCAATTGCAGCAGAGGATGTGTGGAAAAGGCTGCTGAGCTCTCTTCTCTGACTTGAAACCTGTAAGCTTTTTTTGTGTCATTTTTAATCTTTGTGTAAGGGGTCTGTTTATGGAGATTGTTGCAAGTATCTTTGGACGAGCATCATTAAGTTGAGATAAGTCTGTCAGGTTTGGATAGGATAAGTTATCCGGTACTCTATATTCTGTTCTTTGCATTTTATCCTGTGTAAATAAATTCTGCTTGTTTAAAACTTGGCAGTCGGAGCAGCTGACTCACTCCTGGAATATCAAAGTTAACAAATAACGAAGTTATGGTCTGGGCTTCCTGCTTAATGTTTTGAGGAGTTGGGCCTGGTCCATAACAGATGTCGGGGGCTCATTGCGGGATTTAAACAGGGAGTGGTAAGTGTTAGTGTCTTTTATTTTGGGTGCTGATTTGGTTCGTTTAAACAGTGTTTGGATAGCAATGGCTCTTTCAGTCACTAAGGAGGTTCTGGAGGTGGAAGAAGTGACCTTCGGGGTTTTACAAAAGGCAGATAAAATCAAGCTGTGGAAATTAGTAGACCAGCTGGAGTTGAGGTTACCTCCTAACATGAAGAAAGATGAGATGATTGCAGCAGTAGTTCAGCATTTAAATTTGTTGGAAACGCTATCAGGATCTGTAAACATGGCAAAAATTCAATTGCAGATGAGTTAGAGGTGAGAGATAAGGAAAGGCCAGCAGAAATGAAACAGTTTGAGTTAAGATTAAAATCAAAGGTGAAAGAAAGAATTAAGGGCTTTAGCAGAAAAACAAGAAAGAGAGTTTTAACTTCAGAAAAGTACACTTAGGAAAGTCTGTTTAAAAGGATGGAGATGACGGCTAAACATAGACTTAGTGAGGATGAGCAAGCCCCTGGTAGTCAAAAACCTTGTAAGAAACTGTTTAAGTATGTTCAAACTTTGCTTAGATTTGATGAGAAGGATGTGGAAGCCTTTTTAATCTCATTTGAAAAAGTGCCCATGTGGGTTTTTTTTTATCCAAACCAAATTTATGGGTAGAGCTAGTGAGGTATTTGCATCACGAATGGAGGTGGTATCTGGGTGTTAAGTTCTTTTTTTTTTCCTGAGATTCTTGCACTCTTGATGCAACTGCAACACACCAACTTCTGTGAACAACAACCAAACCTTAAGCAGACAACAGTATAATACAAGCTTTGGAGAAATCCTGAACATTCTTCGCCAGGGTTGTGAAGCATGTCCAGGGAACCTCCCTGAACAAAGGAAACAATCCTTCCTTTATACAAAATCTTTACGTCACAGCCAGTAATGCTCACAAGATAACCCCCAATCACTCCCTCGCAGTCACACGCCAGTCAAGACACAATGCAACCACATGACCCCCAGAAACACAGTAGTGCAAATCATCCATTACTGGCCAGATTTGGTGAGTTGTATGTTTTTTAACTATAGGGTAGTCAAAGTCCAACTGTAATGTTCTTATTGATTTCTGAATAGGAGATGAAAATGTAAATAGGCTTTTGAATGGCAAGGGAATGGCCATGTATTAATAGGAGATGATGATGTAATTTTCTTAAAATCTACTGGTAAGTCAGAGGCATCCCACCCTAGCCTCGCGACATGCAATTTCCTGTCAGTCAGCAGGGCAAGTTAACTCTTTAATATCACATGGGGAGTATGATGAGATGAAAAAAAAGTTATCTTAATTGCATATGAGCTTGTACCAGAAGCCTGTATACAATATTTCAATAATCTCAGGAGGGGCCTTGGTGGTTTATTTTTTTGAGGCTCTAAACAAACCAACGAGAATCTAACCTTGTCAAAGGAACAGGTTTGTCACTGGATTTAAGAGTTTGGTGCAACCAGAGAAACCCATGTAGAAGACATTCCAAGAACTATACCAAGTGGTAGGAAATGATTTCATACCCAAGCTGCTGATAATGTAGAATGTTTCCATTTTTACAAATGGGTACAGCATGGGGAAGAGTCTACCTGATTTGTGGCCATCTTCAAAGACGTCACACACACTCTCTCTCATACACACACTCTCTCTCTCTCA